>NC_092351.1:50237889-50426266 GCF_963676685.1 Mytilus edulis | reverse complement strand
GGGTGAAACAATATCCTGGTCGACATGAAAAGACTACCCCCCCCCCCCCCTAGAAAATCAAATGCCCAAACATACAAATACTTTTCTTTAAGATGGAGTTTCTCCAAATTTTCTTTCGTCCATGGATATAAAGTTTCTGATTTATAGGGGATATCGGCTGACTTCAGCTTTTTATCATTTTAGTTTCTGTATATATATGAGGGGGGATAGGACCTTTATCGGGACTCCGGGATCAGGTGTTTTTAAGCTCGGGATTTCGGGATTGACCCTTTCGGGATGTGGGAATTTTCTTTTTCGAATTTCGGGACCTCAGGATTTCATGTTTTTAAGCCCGTGATTTCGGGATTTCGTGTTTTTAAGCTCGGGATTTCGGGATCAGGACCCCTCCTACCCTCCCTCATATATACTATATAGTGAACCTTACATATTAAGTCTACCTTTTTAATTCACGTTTTCAGGAAAGGGGATCTTTTCACTATGTTTTTTCATGCAATTTTTTTTTGCAATTTTTATTTCATGTGTTTCTGTGTTCATTCCTTATTTTGTTATATTTACCTAAAGCTAACTTTGTGTTTACATCCCAAATCTTGTGGTCATGTTGTTTTCCAGTTGGGATAGCGTTGATGTTCCCACACGACTTATTTGTGCACAACACTTTCAACACTGACCCCAAGCCATATGTCTTAATATCAATAATGTTATGAAGAGACAGTGGTAGACCACAGTGTTTACATTGTTGTAGGTGGTCAGCAATAACACCAAGTTCCACTACTCTACGACCAATGCGCCAGTCATCTGTTGGGGTCAAGTTATTTCCGTCATTGTCTAAAACTTCTTCATGAACAATATTTGAAATATCTGGGACTATTTTTTTACTTGTTACATCATATGAGTGATCTGCATGAAGTGACTTTAAAGCTAGATCCTGATCCTCTTCAAAATACCGTTTTCGTTGACCCTCTCGAATGGACACGAGTTTTCTTACTTGTTTCGATGTTCTAAAGCCATTATTGCGAAGTTTTCCCATGATAAATAATATTTAAAAATTTCAAAGACTAAATAACTTGATTTACTTTTTAGTTATAATTGGCTTCGAAATAACTATCAGTTACTACACTTACTCTTATTTCGGTACTTTAGGTGTATTGTTTTTGTGCCTTGTACCGATTTTTTTAGTTGAGCGAACTGTACAGTTTTTTTTTATCATGTTGTGCTGCTACACCATTGTCCCAGATTAGGGAGAAGGTTGAGGCTCACATGATTAACCAACCGTACTCTGTATATGCCTGTCTGACGTAAGGAGCCTGTAATGCAATTTTGTTTCATAGATCTCATTCTGTCATTTGTTTTTCGTTAATAAATAATTCAGTAATTACAAATAGGCTGTTTGTTTTCTCGTTTTAAATCTCACATTTTTTTGTATCGGTTCTTTTTATAGCCGACTATGCGGTATAGGTTTTCTTCATTGTTAAATGCCATACGTTGGACTATAACATTATTGCTTATGCCCACTTTGGTGGATAGTTGTCTCATTGGCCATCATAACACATCTACATTGTAAAAATAAACAAAAAAAACAAAACAAAAAACCCCAGTTGGAATACCATCTAATGCATTCGGCAATTAAAGTTCAACGAGCTCCCATGGCTGCTTTACTTAATGCGAACTTGGACCAACCTCATCATTTGCCATGGAAGAGCATCAAATTGTGAAAAGTAAGAGTCATTGAAGTTTTATTGGCTGTACTATATTTTTGAAAACTTTATTTCATCTGGATTAACGTTGAAAGTCATTATTTCCAATATAAAAACTCCTGTAAGATGTACGCTGGTTAAAACATTGCAATTTTGGCTTCAGATGACTGATATTTTATGGTCAAGTTTACAGATAGAAATATACAATAAAATACAGAAAAGGGTCGCCGATGCCTTCAAGAATACCTTAAAAAATAAAGGGATTTGTGACGGTTTTTGACAACGAATTGTCCTCTTCAAAATACCGTTTTCGTTGACCCTCTCGAATGGACACGAGTTTTCTTACTTGTTTCGATGTTCTAAAGCCATTATTGCGAAGTTTTCCCATGATAAATAATATTTAAAAATTTCAAAGACTAAATAACTTGATTTACTTTTAAGTTATAATTGGCTTCGAAATAACTATCATTTACTACACTTACTCTTATTTCGGTACTTTAGGTGTATTGTTTTTGTGCCTTGTACCGATTTTTTTAGTTGAGCGAACTGTACAGTTTTTTTTTATCATGTTGTGCTGCTACACCATTGTCCCAGATTAGGGAGAAGGTTGAGGCTCACATGATTAACCAACCGTACTCTGTATATGCCTGTCTGACGTAAGGAGCCTGTAATGCAATTTTGTTTCATAGATCTCATTCTGTCATTTGTTTTTCGTTAATAAATAATTCAGTAGTTACAAATAGGCTGTTTGTTTTCTCGTTTTAAATCTCACATTTTTTTGTATCGGTTCTTTTTATAGCCGACTATGCGGTATAGGTTTTCTTCATTGTTAAATGCCATACGTTGGACTATAACATTATTGCTTATGCCCACTTTGGTGGATAGTTGTCTCATTGGCCATCATAACACATCTACATTGTAAAAATAAACAAAACTAGTATCTCAATTGTTTGTAAAACAATTGAAAGGTCTTTCCTGTAAAAGTGATGTTTTCGTAATGTTCTTTGTACGACCTTTCGTTTGATATACGACAAGCATACCTTCTGAAACTTTTCGCTTTTTACACTTAATGACCTCATCCGCCTACATTTTTGAGATCGGAAGTATGATACATGTAACATAGAGTAGATGAGCTTTCATTTGATATGCGACAACGCCATGTTCTAGCAAGTTTGATTTTTGCACTTAATAACCCTATCTTACAAATTTTTGGAGGTCAGGAATTTGATATTTCAAATGTATACATCATGACCTTTCATTTGATATACAACAACCCTATCGTAAAAAGAAAATTTATTTTTTGCACTCAATGACCCCTTCAAACCAATTTTTGGGGGACGTCAATTTGAAATTTGAAATGTACGCTTTATGTTCTTTCATTTGATATGCGACAACCTTACCATCTGAGAAATTTGAATGTTTGCACTAAATGACCCCACCCTTCCCCCTGGGATGAAAAGGGGGTTTAAAATTTTCATTTTTAAGTAGAGTTTATTAAGACCTTCAATTTGATATATCAGATGACCCCATTTGACAAAGTGCAAATAATGATGCAATATCAACTATATAAATAGACGTTATGAAACTTACAAAGTCAATGCAAAACTTGAAAATTTCAAATTGATTTTTTGGTGTTTTTTTCCATGGAATGTTTTTGGTATTTGGTCAAACATATAACTATGTCAACCTCTTCAATTTCTTAAACATTTTAAGTGGTAAGCTCTTGATGATTCAGAAATATATGCCTCCGCTCGAAAAACTTCAAACTGCATTATCTCTAAAACGACAATAGATATCTCAAATCTGTTAAATGATAAATGATCTACAGTTGAAGGACAACATTATAGAAAAAGAATTGGGACAATTTCAAAGTTCACCAAGGTCACAATTAATCATCAAATATATGATGCAATACAAAACTTGAGAACCGGAAGTCGTAGAGACATGGGACTATCACCATTCAACTCAGAACCACTTGACCTTTCAAATATCACAAGGTCAAGGTCATAGTATAATGTGAAGGTCAAGGTGAAATTTCATCATGACCTGACATTGACCTCAAATTGAAGGTCTTGAACTACTGATCATCTTTGCAGTTTATAGTAGGTTGATATCTGTTACCTTTAAAAAGATATACACACAATACTTTACTTTTAAGAATCATCCCGTCGTAACTTTTGAACAGACAGTCGGACTCTTTTGAGCTCAGAGTATAAAATGTAGAGCTCGTCGAGAGGAACATTTTCTACGCTGTAAGTATGCAGCAAACTCTTATCGTTTTCTTAATATGAAAGCTTGAAATTGCAGCGTACTTTTTTTTTGCACTCGGTGACCTTTGACCTTGGGTGCAAATTAAAGGTCACATGAATTTAAGATTATTGGTGTAGGTCCCAAGTCTTTACGACTTCCGGTTCTCGAGATACAATTTTTCAAAAATTGTGTATATTTTTTCAAGGGAAATAACTCCTTATAAGGGTTAACAACAAAATGATTGTATATGTTTGTTATCATTGCCATCTGGTCTTGTACATGTTGCCGTTTTCAAATCGATTCTATCTTGAATACTTTTTGAGAAAAATGTAAAAGAATGAAATTGCTTGAAGGGGACGTAACTCTCACAGAGAATGATGAAATCCGTAGCAGCCTCATATGGTAACACATCATGATGAGATCTAACTTTTGTCCAAATAAGGTCATGATATCTTTAAAAACAACGAGGGGGGGCCATGTCGAAAAAAACCAATAAAAGGGAGATAACTTCTAAAGGGGATGATGAAATCCTACACAGCCTCATCTGGTAATACTTCATGATGAGGTCTACCAATGGTCCATATTTGGTCTTGATAACTCCAATAGAAACGAGGGGAGGCCATGTCAAACAAATGCTGGATGAAAAAAAAAAAAAAAAAAAAAAAAAAAAAAAAAAACAGGAGAAAAACAATAAGGTCTTTCCTCGCGGAGAGGAAAGACCTTAAAAAACAAAACAAAAAACCCCAGTTGGAATACCATCTAATGCATTCGGCAATTAAAGTTCAACGAGCTCCCATGGCTGCTTTACTTAATGCGAACTTGGACCAACCTCATCATTTGCCATGGAAGAGCATCAAATTGTGAAAAGTAAGAGTCATTGAAGTTTTATTGGCTGTACTATATTTTTGAAAACTTTATTTCATCTGGATTAACGTTGAAAGTCATTATTTCCAATATAAAAACTCCTGTAAGATGTACGCTGGTTAAAACATTGCAATTTTGGCTTCAGATGACTGATATTTTATGGTCAAGTTTACAGATAGAAATATACAATAAAATACAGAAAAGGGTCGCCGATGCCTTCAAGAATACCTTAAAAAATAAAGGGATTTGTGACGGTTTTTGACAACGAACTGTGCAGTGATTATTTAAAAACGAGCAACGAACTCGTCACGTTTGATGAGACGAACCGTACAGTAAAAGAAAAAAAATATGAGTATGATATTGCTTTTATTCCAGGTTCTAATGAACATTTGAAGGCACGTAGTAATTCAACGTGTAGTTATTAATTACTGCTTTATGTATTTATACGCTAAAGTTATGTGCTAAAAGATATTATGCATTGTTTACCTCATAAAAGGTACGAAATTGCACCATGACTGTGCGTATTGTATCTAGCAGTTTTATCAAACATTCGATACACTATCTAAAACTTGCAACAACTGTATAATTGAATAGATAACTTAACATGCACATTAACATAATGATATATACTCCAATAACTTCTAGAGAGGCATTTGAAATTGTTGTCATCACAAATGTTGTCCTGATTATCGCTTCGAACGCGTCAACGTCCGGATTCATTTGTATAAGGGTTATCTTAATACCGTGTGTCACAGCTTTGAGAATAAATATAACAATGTAATGCATGTATTTACATTCCAATAGGCCGTCAGAATATACACATCAAGAGCCAGTTATTTAGTAGTTTTCGTTAATTTCTGACCATCATATTTGTTTTTCTCTTATTGTTTTGTTATTGTTTTGTTGATTGATTGATTGATTGTTGGTTGCTTTACGCCGCATTAGCACAAAAAGGCTATATTGTTTTGTACATAAATCATGTAATGACGTGCCGTTGGTTACCTGTTTTATTTTTTTTTGCGTTGTGAAATGTCTTGGGTTCTTATAACTACGTTATCATTAAGAATTAAGAGATGTAAAAGTGGAACTATTTATGAGAGGGGTGAAAGATACCAGAGGGACATTCAATTTCATCAATCGAAAACAAACTGACAACGTAATGGCTAAAACAGGAAAGAAGAACAGACAAAACAAGATGCTCCGCAGGGCGTAGCTTTATACGACCGCAGAGGTTGAACCCTGAACGGTTGGGGCAAGTATGGACACAACATTCAAGCTGGATTCAGCTCTAAATTTGGATTGTGATTAAATAGTTGACATAGCATAGGTTTCTGACACAGAATGAATGTGTTCTAATGAACTTAAAATTTTTGTTTTCTCTTAGAGCAATTCACTATGCTGTTGAATATTAATCCTCTCAAAAAAATGTTTGAAGAAATTTTCTTTTTTATTTATGAAATTTCAAATGAGAAAAATTGAACCCAATTTTTTTAATCACATCCCCCTTTCCCTTATTCCAAAACTAATCTCAATTAAATTTCTAATGGAGTTTGCAACAATAACTACTCATTTAAATACATCATAAAATATTAAGATGTAAAAAAACTGCTTGTTATCACTGAATGGTAAAGATTATTTTAATTTATCAGTTGGTAGTAAAAAGTGAATATACATTGTATATTGTATATAACAAAGATTTAAGTTGATTCTGGACAAAGAAAGATAACTTCAATTAAAAAAAAATCTTGCTATTGCACAATATTTTGCAATTAGATATTTCTTGCTTACTATTCTGGACAAAGAAAGATAACTCTAATTAAAAAAAAATTTGCTACTTCACAATATTGTGCAATTAGATATTTCTTGCCATTGCGCAATACTGTGCAATTGAAAAGACTTGCTATTGCACAATACTTAATATAATAATTTTAGATCCTGATTTGGACCAACTTGAAAACTGGGCTCATAATAAAAAATCTAAGTACATTTTTGGATTCAGCATATCAAAGAACCCCAAGATTTCTATTTTTGTTAAAATCAGACCAAGTTTAATTTTGGACCCTTTGGACTTTAGTGTAGACCAATTTGAAAACAGGACCAAAAATGAAGAATATACATACACAGTTAGATTTGGTATATCAAAGAACCCCATTTATTCAATTTTTGATGAAATCAAACAAAGTTTAATTTTGGACCCCGATTTGGACCAACTTGAAAACTGGGCCAATAATCAAGACTCTCAGTACATTTTTAGATTCAGCATATCAAAGAACCTTACTGATTCATTTTTTGTCAAAATCAAACTAAGTTTAATTTTGGACCCTTTGGACCTTAATGTAGACCAATTTGAAAACGGGACCAAAAGTTAAGAATCTACATACACAGTCATGACAGTTAGATTCGGCATATCAAAGAACCCCAATTATTCAATTTTGATGAAATCAAACAAAGTTTAATTTTGGACCCTTTGGGCCCCTTATTCTGTTGGGACCAAAACTCCCAAAATCAATACCAACCTTCCTTTTATGGTCATAAACCTTGTGTTTAAATTTCATAGATTTCTATTTACTTATACTAACGTTATGGTGCGAAAACCAAGAAAAATGCTTATTTGGGTCCCATTTTGGCCCCTAATTCCTAAACTGTTGGGACCTAAACTCCCAAAATCAATACCAACCTTCCTTTTGTAGTCATTAACATTGTGTTTAAATTTCATTGATTTCTATTTACTTAAACTAAAGTTATTGTGCGAAAACCAAGAATAATGCTTATTTGGGCCCTTTTTTGGCCCCTAATTCCTAAACTGTTGAAACCAAAACTCCCAAAATCAATCCCAACCGTTCTTTTGTGGTCATAAACCTTGTGTCAAAATTTCATAGATTTCTATTAACTTAAACTAAAATTATAGTGCGAAAACCAAGAAAATGCTTATTTGGGCCCTTTTT
Organism: Mytilus edulis; assembly: GCF_963676685.1. Taxonomy (NCBI): domain Eukaryota; kingdom Metazoa; phylum Mollusca; class Bivalvia; order Mytilida; family Mytilidae; genus Mytilus; species Mytilus edulis. Next base: position 50,418,513 of record NC_092351.1, on the reverse strand, counting down.
GGCCCCTAATTCCTAAAATGTTGGGACCAAAACTCCCAAAATCAATACCAACCTTCCTTTTGTGGTCATAAACCTTGTGTTAAAATTTCATAGATTTCCATTCACTTTTACTAAATTTAGAGTGCGAAAACTAAAAGTATTCGGACGCCGGACGACGACGACGATGACGACGACGACGCCGACGCCAACGTGATAGCAATATACGACCAAAATTTTTTCAAATTTTGCGGTCGTATAAAAACTTTTAAAAAACACAACATATAAAAATATAGACTAAGCAACACGAGCTCCATCGAAACTAGGGGTGCTCTTGAAGCAGATCTTGCTTCATAGATGTATGTGGCATCCCTCGTGTTGCTCATGTTAGTACCAACCCGGTAATAAGTCTAATTCGGAAAAGGGAATGGGATTGTTGCTACAAGATAATGAGCACATCCACTATCATCTGTGAAACGGATATTCAATAACGGTCAAACACTATGCCCGTAAAATATACGAAAGGATGACTTTAACTGTACTATTTGTAACTCTTTGTTTAATACCTACTTTGTGAGCAGAAAATCTCTATTAAATAAATCATGATAGAAAATACAAGCATCGGAATATCGTATCAATTGGGAGATAATTAAATACCGTATTCAGGAGCTGCTTGAATGTTGTTACATAAAAATGGAAAGTTAACAATTGGGATGTAAGTCAAGATTTAAGGCAGACTTAAATGTATCTGTGTCTTTTTGTTGTTGAGAGTACCCGGTCATGTCCACTCAGTGTAGTATTTCTATTTGAGGCTATCTGATGAGTTAGATTTCAACTGATTTTTACAGTTCGTTCTAACAATTGTATGTTGTACTTTTACACCACTGTTCCAGGTGAGGGGAGGGTTGGGATCTCACCACAGTGTGTGTGCATGTGTCTGTATTTGTAATTCAGGGGTTGTCGTTTTTTCATGTGTAAAATATTTGTTGTTCGTTCATTTTTTTGTACATAAACTAGGCCGTTATTTTTCCCGTTTGATTTGTTTAACATTTGTCATTTCGGAGTAGATTATATGACAGTTGTTGTCCATTCGTTGGATGTGTTCTATCATTTGATTTTACCATTTGATTGCATGGGGACTTTCCGTTTTGAATTTTCCCAGGAGTTCAGTATTTTTGTGATTTTACTTTTTTTTTTAATTAGCTGACTATACGGTATTGGATTTAGTCTAGTCGGATTACAATCGTGCCTTTGTCGTGACAGATTCTGCTGTATCGGATCAAAATCCTAACAATGTTCTGTGTATTCAGGACGCTGTCCTGTGGAACGGGAATGATCTGGAGAAATTTTGCATTGCTGTTTTTCTGCCGATTGAGTCCAGATTGCATCCAGATCTTGTCGATTGCGATCCGTTTTTGCCGAAACCGTTCCGGAACAGTCCCTTTATTAATACGAAATTCGTCAATGATACCCATGTCAGAGTCCCGACAAGTACAGAAACCAATACGACCGAGACCAGACAAAGCCGTTTGCAATGCGATATAGAGCGGACCATGAAAGGATTACGTTCCGACAGTACCTGCTCCTCCCGATTATGCCGATAGTTTTCGAACGGATTATTTTCGTTATCGTCGGTTCCCTGCCTGGTCACTGTCTGATCTCTGTTGGATTACATTCGGTAGAATCGGGACGCAGTCGTAACAGACTCGGTCGAACTTTACCTGGCGAAAGATACAAATTGGATTAGAAGCGGATTGAGAACGGGATTATCGGGACAATTTCGCTTGATCTTGATCAGACTTTTTACAAATTTTAATCGGGAATGGTCCTGTCTGGTACGGCAGTAAAAATCGTGAATGTGTGACCCCAGCTTAATAGCCCATTTAACCGATTTAAATCGCTTTACCCGTATATTGAGCTGGGGTCACATATTCACGATTTTTATTGCCTTCCTTGACCGGACCATTCCCGATAAAAATAATAAAAAGTCTGATCAAGATCCGGTGAATCGTGCATGGAAATTCAAACTTTAATTAAAATTTGTAAAAAAAAAATCAGCTTTTGTTTAGGAACCGTCGATATTCAACCGTTTCCAAGCGTTTCTGGGCTCAATCGGCCGAAAAACAGCAATGAAAACTTTGTCCAGATCATTCCCGTTCCACCGGACAGAAAACACTGAACATTGTTAGGATTTTGATCCGATACATCAGAATCTGTCACGACATAGTCATGTTTGTACATGTAATCCGACTAGACAAAATCGGCTGAGTTTCCCCGAACTATCCGGACCATTCCCGACCCGTAGGAATCTGTAACGAACTTTAACGACTGAGTTCAGACAATGATGGGACATTCCAGATAATTGAGGATAGTAATGTGACTTTTTAACTTTTCGTGTCTTATCGCTGTCTGATCTCAAACGGGAGCAATAATGTGTAAACCCCGCATTAGATACTGTACATATATCGATACAAATCAATTTTACGTATGTAATTCATTTGCTTAGTAAGGGATTATCCTATTATTTGGATCTATTCATAGTACAAAACAATTCTATAAATGATCATGAATTACAACTGCCCAAGTACATTTATTAGTTTAAAAAGATTTACCTCGGTGATTGAAACTGACTTAAAGGTTATTGTCGTTATACCACTGCCTTCGCATTCAGCTATTTGCATGTTTACAAAGCCAACACATTTAGACATTAGCATTCAGTCTCTTTTGCTAAATAAACATTTTGATAAACTTTATAATTTAATAGTATGGTGTTGTCCAGTTGCTGCATATTATCTGTTTTATTTAAAGAACACCTATGTATATATTAATTGTATAGTTTTTATTTTAGAGCAAGGACGAACAAGTGATTATTTTTACGTTTTTTGTAGTGTTTGGTTTTGTCTTCGTATACTGTTTGTTAAATCGCAATATTAAAGATTATAGAATTCGTTGGTTCTTTATGTTTTCCACCACTCTCAGCACACTGTGATATAATATTTAGTGGCCATTTGTTGCATTGCTTGAGGAAATCAATGAGGAAACCAATGAGAACCTCCAACCTTATCCAAGATAACAGCCAATTCTAGTAAATGATTCGAATTTTAAACTTTAGTGACACATACGTTTAGTGATTTTTTTTTTATCGGCATATTATAGCATATTAATCTATTGCAATAAAAAATCATAATATCTAAAAAAAATTGTAGATTTAGCTAACTAAGTCCTTATATTTGTATAAAGTAACATTCATTTAAAGTGGAAAATTGTTTTAACAATGAATGAGCTACAATTAAAATTTACTTGCTAGTCCCTCTCTGTGATCACAATTAGATAACTTTGGCTCTTTTCCCAATCAATCTATCATGAAGGGAAGATAATGAAATCGATTGTCATTCATAGTCTTTTTCTAAAATGATATAAACAGTTCTTTATATTGGTATGTAATAATTTTAAACGTTTCAAATTTATGAAATTATATTCGTACATCAATGGTTTTGATACACCAATAACAAAAACTGAAATATATTGCATTGATTCATTTTGTAATTATTCAAAATTATATCAGAAACCTAAACATAATTATAAAAAAATTAACCTGTTAAGGGGAGACAATACTCGCATAACTTTTTCGAATTGGCACATAATACCATGGAATGTCACTCTTGCATACAAATGGCACATCAATATAATTAATTAACTGCGCAATCGTGCTCCACCTTCAATGATGATTCTGAATTATAAATATAACCAAAAGTTGTTAATCTATAGATAGTGAAGACTAATGAAAGCTAACCCACTGTAAAAATATTTCTTTGCAATTTTTTAAAACTTTCTCAGAAAAATTCTCGAGCCGCTTGACTTTCATAGCTCAAAATTAACGTTAGTACACAATATTTGAATAAAGTAGTTACCGATTATTCGCTTCTCAAAGTGTAAGACGCAATAATAATCGTATGCTTGCACAATCTTACCGAAATACGAATTTAATTAAGTCCTGAACATTTTGACATTTCTTCGTATATTTTTATCGAAAACCGGTTTTAAACTAATCACAAGTACGTGTTAAGGTCCGACTAAATACCTATTTCCCGATATGGTCAGGTACAATTGCTACATATTAAATACCCTCAGCATACTTTCTGTTACTGTGAGCTTTTTTTTTTTGGCGAAAGTAGAGTTTTATCGTTATATTTGAGTTAAGGGGGTTCGCGGGTCTAAATCATTTATATAGGATATCTCTATATTTTTCTATAATTGAACTTTATCTTATAGTTAATAGAAAAATAAAATAAAAAAATGGGGTCACCGTTCATTTGCGCTCACAATCTGCCTTCGAAAGAAGCATACATCTTTGTAAAAGTGTTTTTTTTTTCTGTTGAACTAATAGGAGAAATAAAGGTAATATCGAAATAAAATTTTTTTACAATAATTTAGTTTTAAGTACAGCATATATCGAAATTATATTAAAAAATATAGGTCACCAATGAGTTAAAAGAAATATTTCAATTCTAAAGCCAAAAAATGGCATTTTTCCACCAAAGGGAGATAATTTGGAACTTTTTCAATGATGTTTACATTTTAAAAGTCATTTGGGGCCAACACGAATTAATTGTTTTGAATGTTTTTTGTACCATATGATAAAGTAACAACTACAAAAGGTAATAAATAAAATTTGTAATGAAAAACAAATGTTTAATTTTTTTCTGAAATTTTTATACCCTCGAGCCTCCTTAAGTTTGTTTTTCGAGCTCAACAACATCATGATATGAACTTGTTGAAATCTTTATCTAGATGATATATCTTATCATTTAGATGCTTTTTTTCTTGACATTTACTCAAACTATCTATTTTCTCTAAATCGAGTTAAACATTAATTCAATTTATCGAAGAAAAAAAAAATCATTTATTATGCAATAATTTAAAAAAAATATTATGTAAATATCAAGCCTAATTAATATCTTTTTGTATTGACAGAACAAATATGTAATGTAACCAATATAAAATTGTGATAAATAAAGACATTTTTTGCAGTAACACCTAGGATGGAATTTTATTAACTCAAGATATCTGAAATATATGTTCACTTTCAATTTGTTATGAACAAGTTTACGTATTTATGGATTGTGATCAGTTATGTTTATTGTCCAACAGAGCAACAATGTCATTGAACCCTTTTTTCTTTGCAATGGCTACAGGCGACAGCCCACGGAAACTACATATCTTAACATCTGCTTCTCTATGGAGCAATATCTTAACTATTTCAATATTACCGTTGAAGCATGCTTTATAAAGCGATGTTTCGCCTCGAATGTCTGTTACATTTACATTCGCCTTTTTATTGATCAATGTGTTAACAACATCTTCATGATTCTTCATACAAGCAATATGAAGAGCTGTTATCCTGTCTTGATTAACACGATTTACGTCAGTCTTACGACTCAGAATTGTCTTGACTATATGATTGTTTCCGTTTGCACAACTGAAGAAAAGCCCTGTCCATCCCTGCTCATTTTGCTTTTCATAGTTGACCCCATTCTCCAAAAGAATTTCTATAACATTGAGATGTCCGTTTTGACAAGCTTCATGAAAGGGTCTCATCTTATCTTTTTTTGTTTTCAAATTAATCGAAGCTCTGTTGTCAATTAGAAGTTGTACGATACGTCCGTTTCCTTTTCTACATGCTAAATGAAGAGGCGTACCCACTTCTCTGTCTTGTACATCTACTTTTGCACCATTGTTCAATAAAATATTCACAATGTCTACAATCTCATGCTCACAGGCCGCATGCAAAGGTGTAGAACCGTTTAATGTGCTTTTATTTATGTTTGCCTTTCTTTTAATTAGAAGTTTCACAATATCTTTATAATCCCCTGTGCATGCATGATACACAGGCGTCCTTCCTAGTTTGTCCAATGCATTAACGTTAGCTCCAGAGTTAAGTAACAACTCAGCTGTCTTATACTGTCCATTAGAGCATGCCAAATGTAACGGTGTTAATTCTCCTGCGTCGGGTATGTCAACAGTAGCACGATGGTCTAGCAGTATTTTTACAATTTCGATATAACCTTTTAGACAGGCTATGTGAAGAACACTTTTGTTTTCCCTCTTCATATACTTTTTGTTGATCTTAACAAAGTCTTTCTTTGAATTTAACAAATAATGAACCACAGAAATCGAATTATTTTCACATGCATAAAAAAAAGGCGATAATTCTTCCTTGTTTAACATTTCAACATTCCCACCATTTCCTACTAGCAATTTAAGTACAGAAAGGTGACCACTCATGGATGCTAAATGCAAAGGTGTGTTCCCCTTTGCATCGATCTTATTAGTCATTCCTGTGTCCAAGGTAATAACATAAGAAACATAATCACTATAACCCAACGATGAAAGAACGTGAAGAGCAGTTGAACCGTTTGAATCACTTTTAAAATGAATATTCTGTTTATTATTTTTTAAGTATGTTAAAAATTTCTGTCTGAATAATGGAAAGGAATTTTGATTATTTTCAAAAACATCCGCAAACTGTCCATCATTTTGTCCATAGCTGAGGTCTCTTGCAAGACGTGAAAAATATTCATCTTCATATTCTGATCCAACTTCAATAACAGGACCAGTCTGATCTTTCTTTATGCATGCCAATTCTACTTTTCCTTTAATCACATCGCTTTTACTGTACTTAAGCACTGACTTTAGAAATGTTTTTGCAATGCAATAAAGAACTATGTCTTGCATAGTTTCATGGATAAATTCGAAACAGCCTTTATCAACCTTAACGTACGAGTCTGTCAAAGCAGTGAGTTGACTGACAATAACATGAATAAGTTCGCTCAAGGGACGTACTTGAGATCCAGATTCCCAAATCAAGTCTATTATCAAGTGGCGATCATTTCCAGCTAAAAATGATTTTCGAATAATTTTTTGTTTGATAGCGAGCACAGCTAATGAAATATGACATACTGGTGATTTCTTTTTGTAATCATTTATTTCCTCTTCGATGAATTGAATGGGAAAGGTAAAAAAATCCTCTACCTTACCAGCTTCTTCAGATGAAAAGATCGAACATAAGGAAGGCAGAAATGGATACATCATTATTATTTTGTCATCTAAAGTATTTTTTTCGAGATATGTCTCACAGATGGTCCGTCTTTCTAACAGATTTAATCTCATATTCTCTGTATGTAAATCGAATGTGGAAGCTGATAATCTTAAGCGTTCGCATATTTCCGGATTCCATATAGTTTTTCTGCAAGTTAGTATCACTTTAGATTGATCATTGGTACTTAGAATCTTATAAATGAATGGACCCTCGTCCCATGAAACTGCTTCAGCCTCATCAAATGCATTTTTCCCAATGAAATCATCAATTATGAATACTTGTTTTGTACCTGGTAAAAAATATTGTTTAATATCTGACGGCTGCCTTGGAGACACAATTGTATAACCATATTCGTTCTTTAATCTGAATGCTATGTGTTTGGCACATGCTGATTTCCCCGTCCCTGTGGATCCTATAATAGCAACTAGTTGGTCCGTCTTGATAGCCTGATATATGTATTGCGAGGCTTTTGTTACAACAAACTTAGCAAGTTCGTTGGACCAATTCAATAGCGTTTTTTCTTGGTTCTGTAAAGGAAAAGTAATAATTACGTGTCTAGAAAAATAACAACCATTCTGAGAGTATTGCATGGCAATACATAGGCTCCTTCCGATTAAAAATTCATTGTTCTGGAACAAAATGCAAATTGAACTATAACTCATTGTGTAAACTATATACTTATTATCAAACCAATATATTCAAGCATGACGAAAAAAAGTGCGGAAAACTGTATATTTAATTGAATTTTCTAATTCAAAGGACATTAACTCTGCACAAAATCATCAGACCGGAACACAATTCCAACTTGATATGTAACATGTCATGATAAATAAAATACACTAAATATCAAATCAATATTTTCAATTACAATTAAAAAAAATGTGTGGGAAATTGATTTGCCAAACTGACGGATGGACAGACAGACGGACAGATTGAAAACCTAAAGTCCAGTAGGGTACTTATAATGATAATATGAACACAATAAAAATGTTGTGTTTTGTGGAATATAACATAACTAACAAGCAATATGAGTGTAACACAGATTTTCCAATACTAGAAATTGTATTTAAATAGAGGTACAATGTATATGTTCCGGGCCATATGAGTATTTGACTAACGCGTATTGTCATGATCGTATGGGTATATACACATATGGTCGGGGTAATTAACAAGTTTATAGTCACTACTTAACTCTTCATAAGGTATGGCATTTCTAGTTGTCACGTTAATAAAAATGTCTTTTTGAAAAAGATTTATAACTAAATAAAAATAAGCAGTTTCACGCATTTGATTTTAATCACTAGTCACAACTATAGTAAAACATTTTATACAGAATTATTGATTTGTTATTATGCTAGAATGGCAACATGTCGACTTAGAAAGATATTTTTCATAATTTCTTGAAAGAACTGTTATGGAATTCCCAAGACCTCGGTTTCACTGCACGAAGCTGCTAAGAAGGTTAACTTTTCAGTTGAAAGAAAAAATGTATCTGCGAAGGAACATGCACAACCATGACGTACAAATGCAGAAAAGCTATGGTACTACCGTGTGGTAATAAATTTCACGCTACGCATAAATATGGTCATGACCATACGCGTATGAGCCAAATTCTCATATGGTCCGGAACATATATATCATAAAATGCTAAACTTTTCAGATTTTTGTATTTGCTAAGTATGTAATCTGATGAAGGTCTTGATATCTCTCAACTCTATTTGGCAAAGCCTTTATACCTTAAATTTTTTTCACAAATGAGTCTTTTGAAGATGAGATGCGCTTGTTGAGTACATTTTAAGATTAATATATTTGGTGAGGTTTTTTTGTTCGTTAAAGTATTGCTTTGATCCTGAGATCCTGATCAAAATTAGTTTGTTTACCTGTTACATATTTCCCTCGACCTAACTCTTTGTGTAATATTGAAATGAGGGTTGAATTATTTTACCGACTTTTTTTTTCAGATAGAATGGTGAAATTTCTTTTCACGGTACATTGTTTTGGTACTTTAATATTAATATATTTTGTTGACGAATCTTACCTAGGTCAATACATCCAAACAAAACGATTCCAAAACAATTTTACCATCTACTAAATGATTCTAGCCAATTCAAAAAGGTTCAGTTGTTAAGGATACAACTGAATTTACTCTGATTTACATACATGTGAGAATAGGTATTTGATTATTTAGTTTTCAAATTGACCATGTTAACTGCATCTAGATGCCTTGCACTATGTAGATTTGCAGCTACATTTTTTTTTATAGAAACACTCATACATGTACTAACTGATAATAAATACTATCATTTTAGCCTTAACCCAAATAAGTGATCTAATCTGTCATAGTCTACTATTGATTTACATGCCCACATTAGATTTGTTTGCATTTTAGACTTTTAGATAAGGACTTAAATTTGTGAACCCTATGGCATTTACAACTGTGTAGGTGATACCAAACCTACATTAATATTCAAATAAACTGACATCATATTGAATCTTTAATCTAAGATGTATTCCATTTTTACATAATTTATGCAATGCAAAACATCGATTCACAAATACAGGATTAAAACTCGACATACTGCACACCCAACCTAAACGTGAACATAAATAATATGTAGGTTGTTAGCATCAAACAATTACAATTTTTCTTTATGATATTTAGTTAAAATAGTGAAAAATCTAGTGCAAATATATTTTACCTAGTAATAACTTTTGTTTTTCAATATCAATTCCTTCAATTTGTTTTTTTGAACTCGATTGTTCAATGGCTTCTTCAGTAACAATGTTTTCATCAACCTCTACAAAATATAATGTACAAAATACTGTTTAGGATATGTTTGTTTAAACTCATTGCTATGCCTATATTACTACATATATTTATTCTGTCGCTATGTGCCAAAACCATTTTGAAATGTTTTTATCCAGGTCTTTGTTACTTGTGTACAATTTAAGGTATAAGTCTATGTAAACCTAAAAGCTATGTAATGACGTGAATTATGTTATGAATTACTTATTGTCCCCAAAAATTAAATTATAAAAAAGGATTATGTTTCACTAAAAATAAGCTCATAAAAATGATATTATTATCAATACATCTTTAAGCTATTAACATTGATTTACATGACACATCCTACTATATATATATAAACTATTTAGATTATAATTGGTGATCTTAAAGTGTCAAGTTATTAGTGAAAATGTTATGCCGCTGCTGATAAACTGTTCGTTTCCACATGTATTATTAGCTAAGTAGTGGATGCTTTGGTATCGATATGTTTTTGCAATAAAATTCCCCAATGATAAAAAGATAAATTATCAAAAATAAATATGGAATGTGTCCCTTTTACAGGTAATGTTATAAAGGTACATATTGAACTAAAGAACCGTAGAATGAAGCTACCCAAATTTAACATTTTGTGTATTTTTGCCATTTGTAAAGGGGCAAAACTCCGGAACAATAAACATTGTAGTAATAAGCATTATTTACAGGTTTCATAATATTTGGTGGCGGCAAAAGAAAACAATTTTTGGACGTACCGACACGTGTCAATCAAGGATGAAACTTAATGCCCCCACCACTACAGCGCGGGCATACAAACTAAAGTTTGAAGTTCCTCATGCAAAGTTGACCTAAAATGGATTTGTTATTCTTGTAGGTCTCTTATGAGCATATGTCACTTGTTTAAGTGGTAAAACATCCTTAGCCTAATTCAAGTGTTTTTAGATATATCCACTATTGATAAAGGTATATCTTAAACATGTTAAAAGCACTTCGAAAGTAACAATTTAGTAAGATATTCTTTTCATTATGTTTTATATATATATATATATATATATATATATACAACTCGTCTAAACATCAACCCAACAATGTTAGATCTGTAAATTTGCTTTCGCAAATTTTTGGTTCTTCCCTCGCCGGGATTCGAACCCATGCTACTGTGATATCGTGACACCAAATCGCCTGCACTGCAGCCGTCCCGCTAGACCACACGACCACCTGGGCTCTCAAAAAAAGAGCTTTCGGTGGGCATGTGTTACCTTTCCACGTCAGTTTTAATCTAGCGGCGTACTACAGAACATGATATATAAGGCATGAAGATGTTATTGTTACAGATCAGCTAAATTATCTATAGTAAAGGATCCTACAAATTAATGTAAGATACAGTCACAGAAAATAATTATATTCATAAGTACGTCTGAGTCAGTGACAACCCTACAACAGATGTATCCATCGGATCGCCATCAATGATTGTGATACATGGCTGTGTACATAATGTATATACAACTCGTCTAAACATCAACCCAACAATGTTAGATCTGTAAATTTGCTTTCGCAAATTTTTGGTTCTTCCCTCGCCGGGATTCGAACCCATGCTACTGTGATATCGTGACACCAAATCGCCTGCACTGCAGCCGTCCCGCTAGACCACACGACCACCTGGGCTCTCAAAAAAAGAGCTTTCGGTGGGCATGTGTTACCTTTCCACGTCAGTTTTAATCTAGCGGCGTACTACAGAACATGATATATAAGGCATGAAGATGTTATTGTTACAGATCAGCTAAATTATCTATAGTAAAGGATCCTACAAATTAATGTAAGATACAGTCACAGAAAATAATTATATTCATAAGTACGTCTGAGTCAGTGACAACCCTACAACAGATGTATCCATCGGATCGCCATCAATGATTGTGATACATGGCTGTGTACATAATGTATATACAACTCGTCTAAACATCAACCCAACAATGTTAGATCTGTAAATTTGCTTTCGCAAATTTTTGGTTCTTCCCTCGCCGGGATTCGAACCCATGCTACTGTGATATCGTGACACCAAATCGCCTGCACTGCAGCCGTCCCGCTAGACCACATATATACATATATACAACTCGTCTAAACATCAACCCAACAATGTTAGATCTGTAAATTTGCTTTCGCAAATTTTTGGTTCTTCCCTCGCCGGGATTCGAACCCATGCTACTGTGATATCGTGACACCAAATCGCCTGCACTGCAGCCGTCCCGCTAGACCACACGACCACCTGGGCTCTGCAAAAATAAAGCTTTCAGTGGTCATGTGTTACCTTTCCTCGTCAGTTTTAATCTAGCGGCGTACTGCAGTACATGATATATCAGACATGAAGATGTTATTGTTACAGATCAGCTAAATTATCTATAGGGCTTAAATTAAAATATTGTTTGTTTGCCCTTTACCGACCGACCCTATAAATTCGTTCCGCCTGAAAATCTTTTATTTGTGTTTACCAGCAAGATTTTATTTTATTTTATTTTTCGTTCCTACCAAAAATTAATCTTATATTTGTATTTCCAGCTCAAAACTTTTTTACCAGAATTCTCGGGTTTTATCTTTCCCGTATATATGGTCTAGTCAGTTTTGTATCATGTGAGCGTTTGACATGAACGAACACTTGCGTTTGGAGTTTCAAAGCATAAATTTGTTTGAAATGGATGTTGTATTGAAAGCTTTGAAATCATGATTTAACAAATGTTACTCTGTGTCTTTATACTTGAAGAGCTGGGTTCATTCAAAAAAAGTTCCTCCAATACTAAATTATCAATGTGTGTACACAATATTTTGTAAACAGACTTTGTATCCTATGTAGGGATGACCTTTGGTCCGTAGATCAGGATGATTATGTTAATAATGCCTTTGACCAGCATTGATATATTCTGATTTATATCTAACATGAACCAAAGGTCTGTAAAGGGGAGAATATTTGGCAGTAAAATCGCCAAGTTTTTCCATACAGATCATATATAAATGCGATGTAAAAAACGTGACAATTGAGTTTCAAGTCTTGTAGCATTTTTATTGGAAACACAGGCACACACGAAAATTTAAACACTCTAGGGACTTTTTCTACTAGTAATGTACAAAGTATGCATGGTATGTCTACCCGGACATATTTTACCAGGACAAAGTTATCTCTTACAGAAAAACTTTAGGTCTACGTAAGCGTACAAGGTACATGTACGTAGTACAGAATATTAGTAAGTTAAAATTCTTAAAAATTCTAGGTGTGTAAACGTTTCAATATGCCGCACCGCCCTATATTTTGATATTTGAAAAAAATTTGTTTTGCATATGAAATAACTTCATATTATATATATATGTATTCAGATATCGCAGATCAAATTTATTCGTTCATTGTTTAATCATACGTTTTTTGATTGAGTTAAGTCTGCCAATTGATATTTTATCGTATGTTTTTCTTTGTTGTGATGTTATGCTATTGTTTCAGAAAAAGGGAGAAGGTTTGGATCCATTAAAATGTTTAATCCCGCTGCAAATGTTTGCACCTGTCCTAAGTCAGGAATCTGATGTACAGTAGTTGTCGTTTGTTTATGTAATATATACATGTTTCTCGTTTCTCGTTTTGTTTATATAGATTAGACCGTTGGTTTTCCCGTTTGAATGGTTTTACACTAGTAATTTTGGGGCCCTTTATAGCTTGTTGTTCGGTGTGAGCTAAGGCTCCGTGTTGAAGGCTGTACTTTAACCTATAATGGTTTACTTTTTAAATTGTTATTTGTATGGAGAGTTGTCTCATTGGCACTCACACCACATCTTCCTATATCTATGATATATTTTTTTTCAAAAGTGAAAACTTGGGACTATTATACTAAAACTTATTAGCAAAAGCATACTTAAACAAAAGCAATACAGACAAAAATGACATCATGCAGATTTTGTATCTATAAAATAAAATATTATACCTACCTGCCTACACAACAAAAAATGTACCGAGCTAAGTTATTTTTTGGGAAAGAAAAATAAAATATTTTACCTACCTACCTACCCTGTTTCAAGACATAGGGTCAGAAAAGGGCAAACAAACAATATTTTAATTTAGGCCTAGTAAAGGATCCTACAAATTAATGTAATATACAGTCACAGAAAATAATTATATTCATAAGTACAGTGGAGATCAGTTCTAACCTCTCATAAATTCTGTCAGAATCTGTCAGGAGAACTGTCCTAGAACAGTATGTAGAACTGTCAGCCTGACACCTTTTAGTCAGTTTTAGGTTAGAACTGTTCTAGCTAGAACTGATTTGGTCAGTTCTACCTAGAACTGATTTGGACAGTTCTAGCTAGAACTGATCCTGACAGTTCTACCCTAGAACAGTTTTAGACAGTTCTAGCTAGAACTGACCAAATAGTTGGTCAGTTCTACTTCTAGAACAGTTCTACGGTTAGAATTGATTTCAAATTCTACGGCTAGAATTGATTTATAAATTCTACAGCCAGAATTAATTTATAAATTCTACGGCTAAAATAGATTTATAAATTCTACGGCTAGAATTGATTTATAAATTCTACGGCTAGAATTGATTTATAAGTTTTAAGAAATATTTGTCTTAATATAAAGGCTTCGACAAAATAGCGATTAATATTATATAGAGTTTTGCTATTTTGCCGGTTTTATTTCAAATTTATAATCGGCAAGAGAACATGTTTAACCCCGCCATATTCTGCATGTATGTCAGTGCCTGTTCCAAAACAGGAGCCCGTAATTCAGTGATTTTCTTTTGTTGATGTGTAGTATAAAATATTTTTTTTTTTTTTTCATTTTTTGTACATAAATTAGGCCGTTAATTAGTATTATGGGGGGGGGGGGGGAGGGTTATTATTTGAATTGTTTTACATTTTTTATTCTGGGAGTCAGGATGGCTCGTTATCACATAACAAAATTATCCTCATTAACCAAATGTAATATCTGTTTACGAGTAGTTTTCATACCTCGGACGGACCTGTTTAACAAAAATCTTTTGACCACATCAATCTAAACTGACTTTATTTGCTCTTCAGTCTATCTGCAAATCTATATAGCTGCACAGTACTTAAGTTTTAATTTTAGGTCAAGAGGGACTGTACTATACAAGTTACAGCAATATTGGAAAACAATTTTGTTCGCATCAATTTATAGTGCCAGCATGCAGGGGCAGATCCAGCCATTTAAAAACTAGAGGCTCTAAAGAGCCTGTGTCGCTTACCTTGGTTTTTGTGAATATTAAACAAAGGACGTAGATGGATTCATGACAAAATTGTGTTTTGGTGATGGTGATGTGTTTGTTCATCTTACTTTACTGAACATTCTAACTGCTTACAATTATCTCTATCTATAATTAACTTGGCTTAGTAGTTTCAGAGAAGATTTTTGTAAAACCCAACAACAGGTTGTCCGATTCACCTGAAAAATTCAGGGCAGATAGATCTGGACCTGATGAACATTTACCCCATGTCAGATTTGCTCTAAATGCTTTGGTTTTTGAGTTATAAGCCAAAAACTGAATTTTACCCCTATGTTCTACTTTTAGCCATGGCGGCCATCATGGTAAGTTGACCGGGTCACGCCACACATTTTTAAAACTAAATACCCAAATGATGATTGTGGCCAAGTTTGGTTTAATTTGGCCACGTATTATCAGAGGAGAAGATTTTTGTAAAAGATAACTAAGATTTACAAAAAATTGTTAAAAATTGACTATAAAAGGAAATAACTCCTAAAGGGGTCAACTGACCATTTCGGTCATGTTAACTTATTTGTAAATCTTACTTTGCTGAACATTATTGCTGTTTACAGTTTATCTCTATCTATAATAATATTCAAGATAATAATCAACTAGAGGCTCTAAAGAGCCTGTGTCGCTCACCTTGGTCTATGTGAATATTAAACAAAGGACGCAGATGGATTCATGACAAAATTGTGTTTTGGTGATGGTGATGTGTTTGTAAATCTTACTTTACTGAACATTCTTGCTGCTTACAATTATCTCTATCTATAATGAACTTGGCCCAGTAGTTTCAGAGGAGAAGATTTTTGTAAAAGATAACTAAGATTTACGAAAAATGGTTCAAAATTAACTATAAAGGGCAATAACTCCTAAAGGGGTCAACTGACCATTTCAGTCATGCTGACTTATTTGTAAATCTTACTTTTCTGAACATTATTGCTGTTTACAGTTTATCTCTATCTATAATAATATTCAAGATAATAACCAAAAACAGCAAAATTTCCTTAAAAAAAACCAATTCAGGGGCAGCAACCCAACAACAGGTCGTCCGATTCATCTGAAAATTTCAGGGCAGATAGATCTTGACCTGATAATCAATTTTACTACTGTCAGATTTGCTCTAAATGCTTTGGTTTTTGAGTTATAAGCCAAAAACTGAATTTTACCCCTATGTTCTATTTTTAGCCGTGGCGGCCATCTTGGTTGGTTGACCGGGTCATGCCACACATTTTTTAAACTAGATACCCCAATGATGATCGTGGCCAAGTTTGGTTTAATTTGGCCCAGTGGTTTCAGAGGAGAAGATTTTTGTAATAGATTACTAAGATTTACAAAAAATGGTTAAAAATTGACTATAAAGGGCAATAACTCCTAAAGGGGTCAACTGACCATTTCAGTCATGTTGACTTATTTGTAAATCTTACTTTGCTGAACATTATTGCTGTTTACAGTTTATCTCTATCTATAATAATATTCAAGATAAATAACCAAAAGCAGCAAAATTTCCTTAAAATTTCCAATTCAGGGGCAGCAACCCAAAAACAGGTTGTCCGATTCATCTGTAAATTTCAGGGCAGATAGATCTTGACCTGATAATCAATTTTACTACATGTCAGATTTGCTCTAAATGCTTTGGTTTTTGAGTTATAAGGCAAAAACTGAATTTTACCCCTATGTTCTATTTTTAGCTGTGACGGCCATCTTGGTTGGTTGGCCGGGTCACGCCACACATTTTTTAAACTAGATACCCCAATTGTGATTGTGGCCAAGTTTGGTTTAATTTGGACAAGTAGTTTCAGAGAAGAAGATTTTTGTAAAAGATTACTAAGATTTACGAAAAATGGTTAAAAATTGACTATAAAGGGCAATAACTCCTAAAGGGGTCAACTGACCATTTTGGTCATGTTGACTTATTTGTAAATCTTACTTTGCTGAACATTATTGCTGTTTACAGTTTATCTCTATCTATAATAATATTCAAGATAATAACCAAAAACAGCAATATTTCCTTAAAATTACCAATTCAGGTGCAGCAACCCAACAACGGGTTGTCCATTTCATCTGAAAATTGCAGGGCAGATTGATCTTGACCTGATAAACAATTTTACCCCATGTCAGATTTGCTCTAAATGCTTTGATTTTTGAGTTATAAGCCAAAAACTGCATTTTACCCCTATGTTCTATTTTTAGCCATGGCGGCCATCTTGGTTGGTTGGCCGGGTCACGCCACACATTTTTTAAACTAGATACCCCAATGATGATTGTGGCCAAGTTTGGTTTAATTTGGCCCGGTAGTTTCAGAGGAGAAGATTTTTGTAAAAGTTAACGACGACGGACGACGGACGACGACGGACGCCGGACGCAAAGTGATGGGAAAAGCTCACTTGGCCCTTCGGGCCAGGTGAGCTAAAAACGGGAAAATTTCCTTAAAATTACCAATTTAGGGGCAGCAACCCAACAACAGGTTGTCCGATTCACCTGAAAAATTCAGGGCAGATAGATCTTGACCTAATGAACATTTTTACCCCATGTCAGATTTCCTCTAAATGCTTTGGTTTTTGAGTTATAAGCCAAAAACTGCATTTTACCCCTATGTTCTATTTTTAGCCGTGGCGGCCATCTTGGTTGGTTGGCGGGGTCACGCCACACAATTTCTAAACTAGATACCCCAATGATGATTATGGCCAAGTTTGGATTAATTTGGCCCAGCAGTTTCAGAGGAGAAGATTTTTGTAAAAGATAACTAAGATCTACAAAAAATGGTTAAAAATTGACTATAAAGGGCAATAACTCCTAAAGGGGTCAACTGACCATTTCGGTCATGTTAACTTATTTGTAAATCTTACTTTGCTGAACATTATTGCTGTTTACTGTTTATCTCTATCTATAATAATATTCAAGATAATAACCAAAAACGGGAAAATTTCCTTAAAATTACCAATTTAGGGGCAGCAACCCAACAACAGGTTGTCCGATTCACCTGAAAAATTCAGGGCAGATAGATCTTGACCTGATGAACATTTTTACCCCATGTCAGATTTGCTCTAAATGCTTTGGTTTTTGAGTTATAAGCCAAAAACTGCATTTTACCCCTATGTTCTATTTTTAGCCATGGCGGCCATCTTGGTTGGTTGGCGGGGTCACGCCACACAATTTCTAAACTAGATACCCCAATGATGATTATGGCCAAGTTTGGATTAATTTGGCCCAGCAGTTTCAGAGGAGTTTCAGAGGAGAAGATTTTTGTAGGTGAGCTAAAAAACCACACCCCTGTTTTAGTTACAAAGTACTGTAACTCAAAAAGTTTTAATCTTATTTTCACCAAAAAATATACAGATCATTTCACCAGCATAAGAAACAATTATAATAAGTTTCATGAAACTTGGATATGTCGTTCTCAAGTTACTGTGCGACATGTTTACGCCAGACAGACGGACGGACAGACAACACCAGACATTTGTATAACAGAATACGTCCCGTCCAAATTATGCAGGGCATATAAAAAGAGGATTATTAAGACCTGCCAACATTCCAGATGAGAGGAGTTTACCCCTTCTGTTCCAGGACCTTTCTCAATATGGCCACAACTAGCTGAGCAATGGCTTCAGCAACAGCTATAATAAAGATAATGATTATTTAGACCTGCTAACTTTCCAGAGGAGAGGAGTTTATAGTCTCTTGAAATCTTTCATTATATAAACTAAGCTAAATACATGTAGTCACATTCTTAACTATCATAACAGTTATTGACCAGTCGACCTCAAAAACACAGATTGTTTCCAAAATGTTAAAGCACTAAATGTATGCATAAATTTTTGCTGAATTTCTTTTCACGATTTTCCTTTATCTGCCATTATAAGGGAAAAATAAACACTCTAAAAATTACTGGCTATACAGTATAATACACATACCCTGACAGAATGTACAAATCTCTGTGTTTTCTCTGAAAATTACAAAAGGCCTTATTTAATATCTTGAAAATATTAAATTGTTTTAATTTACCTATTGAAATTTTACATTTATTTAAATTTATTTGATTGTAAATAATACAAAAAAAGAGCACTATTTTTTATTTTTTGAAATGATTTTCATTTTTATCCCAGCTTATTCAAATTATTTATCTTAAATAAGTGATTTAGAAATCTGACTTCTTAAAACAAAAATAAACTTTAGTTTTAATCACAACTAATTAATTTAATAAACAAAATATTTTCCAAATTTAAATGTAAGCTATTAGAGGATATAAGATAAATGAAATCTGGTTAGAAATGAAAAAGAAGCATTATGAATTTATTAATTTTTAAAATTCTTATATAGTATTACCTTCATATGTGTAACAAAGTTGGATGTAACTTTATAACTTCCACTAATGAGGGTGCCACAATGCATACATTTTCCTTTGAAAGTATTTCCATTTTGGAAGTCATCAGGAACAGTAAAATGTTCCAGTACACTCTTGGAGCTCATTTTTAAATCTGATAAAATGTTTTCTTTCAACATTCATATATATAGTGAACAAATTTTGCAAGTGAGATTTTGTCATATGCATTATCCCTTCAAGAATTTAAACATGTACCTATAGGCCCTAGGGGTATATTTATCTCTCTCTAATTAGCCTTATATCTGTTTAACATAACTGTTATAAAAACAGTCATTATATAGTTTACATACTCACCCCTTCTCGTCCAATGAAAAGTCAGTTTTTTGCCCTCTAATTTTCATAGTGCATGGTTTTCCATGCACTATGAAATGCTGTACATGAATGACTTTTCATTGTCAGTTAATTATGAAAGTGAACTCTTAACAGCTGCACTAAGGAAAAAGCCTACTGATTAAAGATGAAAGAGCAAAGATTAAAATAAAAACATTTTGAATTTTGCAAAATTGCATGCATTTTCTAATGGTACACATATATAGAATACACACACAAAAATGGTAAGGATAAATAAAATGATATTTATTTAAATTATATACCTTACATTAGAGGGAATTATTTTCTTTTTCTTTCTAAAAACACAATGTCAGACTGCTGATATATAAAGCAAAGAATTGTTTTCGGAGAAACACAATACATTTCAATTTCTCAATAAAAAGTAAGCATTTAATGTTAAATGGTCTGAATTCAAATATTCATACAGAGTTTTATATTTATAAAAAAAATCAAATTTCATAAAGGGGATTTATACAACATTGTGTTGCTTTTTAAAATAAAAAAATGTAATAAAGGATATATATAAAGTATTAAATTTTACCTGAAGTAGAAGAAAAACAATTTATCCTTCACAAACTATGTGCTATTTCATTTCATCCATTGAAATGATCATTATCTGTTTTATATTTAGTGCATTATAAAAAGTGAACTCTTATTCAGGTTTGAATATTACAATGGGAAAGGATTGTCTTGTAAGGTCACTCGAAAGTGTGAATATGTTCTAAATTGGTCAGACAATACTTGGTAATGTTTTATGAAGATTTAAGCCCTCGGCTTCGCCTTGGGCTTAAATCTTCATAAAAACAAACATGACCAAGTATTATCTAACCTATAAATAAAACAAATAGCCAGAGGTTATATTTATTGGTTATTTAAGTCCTTGAATAAAGTTAATTATGTTAAATCAATGTCTTAAAATATCTATCTAAATCTACTAATTAAGGTCAAGACAGTGACTTCCTAGTGGTTTCTTTTAAAATTATGGCATGTGTCTACATTTTTTTTATCATTCAATACAAAATGAAGAATCTACCATGGTTGTGTTAATACAGAAAGTATACTGTGAAGGCTTTTCTTTGTCAGCTTACAACATTTGTTAAGATTATTGCTTTTAATAATTTTTTGAGAAAACACAAGATTTAATCTTTTGATCCAAAATTTCAAATGTAATTGACTTGTAATTGAAAAGTAATTGTCAATTACAGGCAATTTTGGCTATGTAATTAATTACATTCAATTACATGTAATTGAAAAAATGCTCAATTACACATTACATTCAATTACATGATAAATTGTAATTAATTACAGTCAATTACAATTACATATTTCAATTACCCCATGTCTGTACCCTGTCCACCCTCATCCCCTTCAGATCCTGTCTCTGATTCATCATCAGAATGATCTCTGGTGTCCTGTCTAGACAAGACTGGTATTGATTTAGCTGTGCTGGCATCGTCTATTGGCATGATACAGGCTGGGTTAAATATCCAGGTCTTATCGCCAATCTTAATTCTCATATCACCATCACTATCAAGGCGAACTATTCTACCATTCTTTCCTAGAGCCTACAAATAAAACCATAATTTATTAATGCAGAGATATGCATGTCTGAAGGTTGTAAACTTTGCCCTTGACTTAGTCTTCATTTCATAAATCTATCATTATACTTGTCTAAAGGTTATAATGTTTTAAACTTTGGCCCTGACTTAGTCTTCTTTCTTTCATTCAATCAAATGACTTTCTAAAGGTTATTATGTTTTAAACTTTGACCTTAACTTAGTCTTCATTATATCTTTCTATCATAGGACCTGTCTAAAGTTTATAATGTTTTAAACTTTGACCTTGACTTAATCTTCATTTTATCATTCAATCAAAAGACTTGTCTAAAGGTTATTATGTTTAAACTTTGACCTTGACATAGTCTTCATTTTATCTTTCAATCAAAGGACTTCTCTCAAGGTTATTATGTTGTAAACTTTGACCTTGACATAGTCTTCATTTTATCTTTCAATCACAGGACTTGTGAGGGGGGGTAGGAGGGGTCCTGATCCCGAAATCCCGGGTTTAACAACACGAAATTCCGAAATCCCAGGCTTAAAAAATGAAATCCTGAGGTCCCGAAATCCTAAAAATAATAATTCCCGGATCCAGAAAGGGTCAATCCCGAAATCCCGAGCTTAAAAACACCTGATCCCGGAGTCCCGATAAAGGTCCTATCCCCCCTCACTTGTCCAAAGGTTATTATGTTGACCTTTACTTACAGTCTTCATTTCATCATTCCATCCACCATGACCTTTCTGTAGTTCTTTGACAGCATTATAATTATCCAGAATAGTAACAGCATCTCCTTGGGTAAAGGTGTGTTTCTGTAAACAGATATTGATTAAAGGTGTGTTTCTGTAAACAGATATTGATTAAAGGTGTGTTTCTAAAAACAAATATTGATTAAAGGTGTGTTTCTGTAAACAGATATTGATTAAAGGTGTGTTTCTGTAAACAGATATTGATCAAAGGTGTGTTTCTGTAAACAGATATTGATCAAAGGTGTGTTTCTGTACACAGATATTGATCAAAGGTGTGTTTCTGTACACAGATATTGATCAAAGGTGTGTTTCTGTAAACAGATATTGATTAAAGGTGTGTTTCTGTAAACAGATATTGATCAAAGGTGTGTTTCTGTACACAGATATTGATTAAAGGTGTGTTTCTGTAAACAGATATTGATTAAAGGTGTGTTTCTGTACACAGATATTGATTAAAGGTGTGTTTCTGTAAACAGATATTGATTAAAGGTGTGTTTCTGTAAACAGATATTGATTAAAGGTGTGTTTCTGTAAACAGATATTGATTAAAGGTGTGTTTCTGTAAACAGATATTGATTAAAGGTGTGTTTCTGTAAACAGATATTGATTAAAGGTGTGTTTCTGTAAACAAAGATTGATTAAAGGTGTGTTTCTGTAAACAAATATTATTTTGTTCAAAAAAAGGCAAATGATGAAAGTGTTCAATTTTTTCATCTTATTTTAAAGACAGTGTCTAATCCTGTCTTTTCTTTTTTACCTTTTTTTTTATTTGCTCACTTAGTTCACTACTTTATAAATGATTCAAGTTTTAATGACATTAAGTTGCTCACTATTGCTAATAATACTTTATTGATGATCAAGATTTATTTCATTAAATGTTAACTCACCCTGGTTAAAGCCACTTTATTGATAACCCAAGTTTTACTGTCTTCGTACTGTACTTTAACACTCATCCCATTGTAAAGGAAGCCAACGATGGTTCCTGTTTCTTCCAAACACTAAAATCACAAAAAAATAATTTTACTGTACAATGTGTATTTGTTTCTTCTAAATATTACTGGTCAAGGACCAGTTACCGTCAGTTAGCGCTGTAAACTGTCTTTGGAAGTGTAGACATTCCATATGAACAACATATATAAATTATTTCATATGAAAGAAAAACAAGAATGTGTCCATAGTACACAGATGCCCCACTCGCACTTTCATTTTTTATGTTCAGTGGACTGTGAAATTGGGGTAAAAACTCTAATTTCGCATTTTAAATTAAAAAGATCATATCATTGGGAACATGTGTACTATTAAAGATTCAAGTTGATTGGTCTTCAACTTCATCAAAAACTACCTTGACCAAAAACTTAACCTGAAGCGGGACAGACAGAAGGAAGGATGAACAAACGGATGCAAAAACCAAAAAACATAATGCCCTCCTACTATCATAGGTGGGGCATAAAAATAATTACCCTTTCGATAATAGGAATTCTAATGCTTTTAAAGCCGTGTTTTTAAAAATGCTAGCACATATTCAAATCCAGTCTAATCTGAACCCTTTTTCTGTCGACAGAAATATAATTGTTTGTTTAATTTTTAAGGTGAGCATAATGAATAAAAAACAAGAATGTGTCCCCAGTACACAGATGCCCCACTCGCACTATCATTTTCTATGTTCAGTGGACCATGACATTGGGGTAAAAACTCTAATTTGGCATTAAAATTAGAGAAGATGATATCATAGGGAACATGTGTACTAAGTTTGAAGTCGATTGGACTTCAACTTCATCAAAAACTACCTTGACCAAAAACTTTAACCTGAAGCAGGACAGACGGACGAACGAACGGACGCACAGACCAGAAAACATAATGCCCCTCTACTATCGTAGGTGGGGCATAAAAATATTTGCCTATTACACTTACTACAAAAAAGAGTTTCTGTAAAATTATTTACAAAAACCTCTGAATTTCTCACCCTATCTGGTTTTAAACCAGCAGGTTACCAAATGTAGTACACTTCTATACACTGCTGTTTATTTAGTTGTGTGTTCCTTCATCTTTTCTGGGCTAGACACTTAGCATACACAGTGAATTTACCTGATTCATATCATCATCCCATCCTCCGTAGGCTTGGTTGTCTAGACACTAAGTGTACACAGTGAATTTACCTGATTCATATCATCATCCCATCCTCCGTAGACTTGGTTGTCTAGACACTTAGCATACACAGTGAATTTACCTAATTCATATCATCATCCCATCCTCCGTAGGCTTGGTTGTCTAGACACTAAGTGTACACAGTGAATTTACCTGATTCATATCATCATCCCATCCTCCATAGGCTTGGTTATCCTGTAACTGTCTAAATCCTTTTAATGGCAAAGTGATAACTACTTTGTCACCAATCTTCAACAGAATCTGTCCAGGATTGACCACATCTGAAACAAATCTTACAATGATCAGATGACAATCATCCTGACACAAAGCTTTACAAATTTTTGTAAATTATTGGACCAAAGATAATTTAAAAATCTTAATTTCGATCCAACTAGTTTTTAATTTTCTTTTGATAAAGAAAAGTTACAAACAATATTTCCAATGCTCCATTTTGATGCTTGTTCTTTAGGCCAAATAAAAATAAATATATGTGTGGTTCCAGTTACATACTTTTAAAAAATAGGGTCGGTAGGTCAGTAATTTTTTTTTTTTTTTTTTTTTTTTTTAATGTCAAAATCGTGTGTTTACCGAGATTGTTTCCGGTATTATACACGCCCCAACCGGAAGTCTGCCATTTTTACATGTGTTTGGTTGTGAAATAAACAGTCATGATATGTTTTTAGTTAATTTTGTTGCATTCTGTTATGAATTCTTGCATTTTAGCCATAACAGATACTTGTGATGACAGAAATCTATGAATTTAATTATTTTAATTCACAATCCTCAAAATTTGATCGTTTGAAAATTTATTTTTCAGAAATGAAAAAAAAAAGTTCTAGGGATGGGGGGTTTTAACTAGGGTCGGTCGGGTTACTGGAGCCACACATATATTTTTATTTGGCCTTATTACAAATCATCCACTCATTAACCCATGTATAAATAATGTTAAATTCCTCTCCTAGGAAGAAAAATTCTTAAACCCACCACTACTTACCAACAAATGGAAGATGATCTGCATAGTAATTGCCACCAGAGGCTGTTTCTGTCATCCGTGTGTAAATCACATCTACACAACCTTCTCCGCCAACACGATAATTCTTAACCAAATTATCAGCTTTCCATGAAATCTTAACGGCTCCTCTGTATGAATCTTTACCCCAGGTCTCCAGTGCCTTCACAAGGCCTACACCTCCCTCACCACCTGAAAAATGTCCTCATATTTACTTCAGATAATGGATATATACCTTGTGCTGAATTGTATATAATTGATATACCTTGTGCTGCATTGTATATAAACGATTAACCTACAATAATGTATATTTATCATTTTTCCAATTCCAATTTGAACCCCTTATCATTCTATCATCAGAGGGAGCTAACCCACTATTTTAGTCTGTAATAATGTATATTTACCATCACCATTTTTCATTTCCATATTGGATGCTTTATCACTCCAGTAAAGGGGAGATAACCCATTATGAAAGCGTAAAATCAAAGAGCTGATAGCTCTGAGGTGGAAGAAGGTGAACAAAAGGTTACAAGCAGCTGTAACATAATTGTGTTTCATATCATTAATTATTATTATTATTACTGGAGTATTAATTAGGAAATTCATTAAAAAGGAATTAATTACAGCATAACCGAACAATTCAATGAAATGTACCCTTTGGACACTTAATAACGATCTGTACGAATATTATAGACATATAACCTGCAGCCAATAAATGACCATGTCTACTGTGAAATAACATGTACCCGTCAGGGGTTTATTGCATAGTTTGACAATTAACCACAGACTATTTATTACTCCACAACCAGACGACTATGTAACTGGCCTACAGCTATGGACATTTGTATGGACCACTGGACTATATAAGATCCCTCAATGGACTACAAGGACAGAATTCTATTAGACCAGAATTCGATTAGGAC
Source organism: Mytilus edulis (assembly GCF_963676685.1). Classification (NCBI taxonomy): domain Eukaryota; kingdom Metazoa; phylum Mollusca; class Bivalvia; order Mytilida; family Mytilidae; genus Mytilus; species Mytilus edulis. The sequence continues at coordinate 50,392,304 of NC_092351.1, read as the reverse complement.
AGATTGGTACCGGAGATTCCGCCAAGGTCTCCCCCTCGTGGGTAGGCTGGAACTCATGCGCTTAATATCTCAAGTACTCCATCAGGACTGAACAGTTATATTATACGATCACGTGCCCGTGTGAGATATTGAACATTCGAACAATTCAACTTTAAAGACAGTTTGTGAACATTCGAACATTTGAACTTTAGAATCTTTCTTGACTTTGTAATTACGTAATAAAATATATATTTAATCCACTGACTATGTTACACAGCCCCAATAACCCAGCCTGCTTCGTTCCATTATCGTTATGACATATTTCTTTTCTTCAAACAAAAATGTGTCATAAGTACATGGATTTCCCATCCGTACAATCATTTTCTATGTTCAATGGACCATGAAAATTAGGTAAAATCTTTAATTTGGCAGTAAAATTAGAAAAATCATATATATCAATCAGCCATGCTTTTATCCTTAAGCTGTGTAAGAACCCTATTTGCAGATGAAAATTCACCTGCGGCAGTGCCATGTTCACGATTTTACAACTAGATGAAATCAACAAAGTTCAAAATCTAGCATGTTTGAATAATCTTCAGAGAAAACGTTTTTGATTGGCTTATTAATTTGATTATGAGAAACGAAACACAGAATTTGATTGGCTACACACGATTGTTTTACTTTGGGAACAAAATGAGGAACAGATGATTTTCACTAAATCGTGTTTTAGAGGTTTTTTTAACGATACCCTTAATATTAATATTTTTTAATTAAAGAACCTTAGTGAGCACGCTCACATACCCCACGTCCCCACATTGTCATTGGAGAAATTAAATAAGTATAAGAAAAAATATTGAATAATAATTTCCTGTCAATATACACATCTACATAGTATGTCCTTATTATCTACAAAATTTCATGAAATTCTGTTGTGTGTTTTCAGAGGAGTTGAGATGACAAACTGTTGCAGAAGTACATTGAAGCAAATAAGTTCAAAGGGGCGTAACTCCTAGAAATAAAATTGAATCGTAATTTCCCGTCGATATGCACAACTACATAGTATGTCCTTATTATCTGAAAAGGTTTCATGAAATTCTGTTGTGTAGTTTCAGAGGAGTTGCGATGACAAACTGTTGCAGTAATACATTGAAGCAAATAAGTTCAAAGGGGCGTAACTCCTAGAAATAAAATTGAATCGTAATTTCCCGTCGATATGCACAACTACATAATATGTCCTTTTCATATAAAAAGATTTCGTGAAATTCTGTTGTGTGGTTTGAGAGGAGTTGTGATGACAAACTGTTGCAGTAGTACATTAAGTAAATAAGTTCAAAGGGGCGTAACTCCTAGAAAAAAAATTGAATCGCAATTTCCCGTCGATATGCACAACTACATAGTATGTCCTTATTACCTGAAAAGGTTTTGTGAAATTCTGTTGTGTGGTTTGAGAGGAGTTGCGATGACAAACTGTTGCAGTAGTACATTAAAGTAAATAAGTTCAAAGGGGCGTAACTCCTAGAAAAAAAATTGAATCGCAATTTCCCGTCGATATGCACAACTACATAGTATGTCCTTATTATCTGAAAAGGTTTCGTGAAATTCTGTTGTGTGGTTTGAGAGGAGTTGCGATGACAAGAAACAGGACTGACGGACTGACGGACGGACTGACGGACGGACGGACTGACGGACGGACGGGTCAAAAACATTATACCCTCCGCAACTTCGTTGCGTGGGGTATAATTAAAGAACCTTGTCATTGGAGAAATAAAATATGTGTAAGAAAAAAAAAATGTATAAGAAAAAAAAATTGAATCATAATTTCCTGTCAATATGCACATCTACATAGTAAGTCCTTATCATCTACAAAGTTTCATGAAATTATGTTGTGTGGTTTCAGAGAAGTTGCGATGACAAACTGTTGCAGAAGTACATGTACATTGAAACAAATAAGTTCAAAGGGGTGTAACTCCTAGAAAAAAAATTGAATCATAATTTCTTGTCGATATGCACATCTACATAGTATGTCCTTATTATCTGGAAAGGTTTCATGAAATTCTGTTGTGTGGTTTTAGAGGAATTGTGTTGATAAACTGTTGCAGTAGTACATTAAAGTACATAAGTTAAGGGGCGTAACTCCTAGAAAAAAAATTGAATCGCAATATATGCACAACTACATAGTATACATGTCCTTATTATCTGGAAAGGTTTCGTGAAATTCTGTTGTGTGGTTTGAGAGGAGTTGCATTGACAAGAAACAGGACTGACGGACGGACGGGTCAAAAACATTATACCCTCCGCAACCCGTTGCGTGGGGTATAATAAATGCAAGGACATATTATAAAACGTCCTTGATAAGAGTGAAGAGAATGAACGTACTATATGGTCGAAAGAAACTCAGGACGAACAGACCAAGTGCGAACATGTAAATAGGGCGAGTTGACCCGATACCAAATTCATAAAATTGAGAATGGAAATGGGGAATGTGCCAAAGAGACAACAACCTGACCATAGAAAAATACAACAGCAGAAGGTCACCAACAGGTCTTCAATGTAGCAAGAAATTCCCGCACCCGGAGGCGTCCTTCAACTGGCCCCTAAACAAATATATACTAGTTCAGTGATAATGAACGCCATAGTAATTTCCAAATTGTACACAAGAAACTAAAATTAAAATAATACAAGACTAACAAAGGCCAGAGGCTCCTGACTTGGGACAGGCGCAAAAATGCGGCGGGGTTAAACATGGATGCATGCATGCATACTACAAATATCTACATTAAAAACATCAGGTTACAAGTAAACAAACAATGTTCATGTAGATGAGATGAAATCTTATAATTTACATAAATAAAAGGGTACATATCTACGATAGTGATTGTTTTTCAATCCTAATTTACAAATTTAATGATTCAGATGCTTAATCATGTGTAAAAATCGGTGTCAAGAATTGGAAGTTGTTATGGAATTGTAATGCAAAGAAACGGATGTGGCATACAGAGGTTCAATGATTTTAAAGTCGGCACCATAGGTCTTCAGAAGACTTGAAGTCTTCTTCCACCAAAAATGTATATTTTCTTGCCACCATCATTTTTCCATTTCCAGTTATGACCCCTTTTCATTCCAGTATAGGGGAGATAACCCATTATACGTGTATAATTCTGTCTATTTACCATCATCACTTTTCCCTTTCCAGTGAGGACCCCTTATCACCTAGTATAGGGGAGATAACCCATTATAAAAGTGTATAATTCTGTCTATGTAGCATCATATTTTTTTTTTCATTTCTAGTGAGGATCCATTATCACCCCCCACATCAAGGGAGATATTATGAACCCATTAAATCAGTGAATAATAATGTATATTTACCATCATCATTTTTCCTCTTCCAGTAAGGACCCCTTATCTCCTTGGATCAGGGGAGATAACCCATTATATAAGTGAATAATAATGTATATTTACCATCATCATTTTTCCATTTCCAGTGAGGACCCCTTATCCCCTTGGATCAGGGGAGATAACCCATTATATAAGTGAATAATAATGTATATTTACCATCATCATTTTTCCATTTCCAGTGAGGACCCCTTATCTCCTTGGATCAGGGGAGATAACCCATTATATAAGTGAATAATAATGTATATTTACCATCATCATTTTTCCATTTCCAGTGAGGACCCCTTATCCCCTTGGATCAGGGGAGATAACCCATTATATAAGTGAATAATAATGTATATTTACCATCATCATTTTTCCATTTCCAGTGAGGACCCCTTATCTCCTTGGATCAGGGGAGATAACCCATTATATCAGTGAATTATAATGTATATTTACCATCATCATTTTTCCACTTCCAGTAATGACCCCTTATCCCCTTGGATCAGGGGAGATAACCCATTATATCAGTGAATAATAATGTATATTTTCCATCATCATTTTTCCACTTCCAGTAAGGACCCCTTATCCCCTTGGATCAGGGGAGATAACCCATTATATAAGTGAATAATAATGTATATTTACCATCATCATTTTTGCATTTCCAGTGAGGACCTCTCATTACTTCAGCATTAGGAAATATACCCTTGGCTGTCTTTTTATTACTGCCACTTTTTGATCTGGTAGGTACATTGAAACTAGAAAAGATCAAATGACAAAAATTCTCTTTGAATCCTTGCAACTGTTCTCATGAGTATAATAGTTTTGCCATTGATGAATGGTATGGTTCTATTTGTATATATTTTAAAAATAGACACACAGTATTCTTGTCACAAGGGGGTATCTTCCTTAATTTAACACAAAAATCTTCCTTGCTTTTAATGGTTTTTATCAAATTATATGAGGATTGTGGCCAAATTAATTTCATAAAAAAAATAAAATTATTGTTTTTATTTATTTTTATGTAAACACACCATTTCCAAGATACAAGGGGATAAACTAGATGCTCCAGGGACTTGAATAACTCACTAAGTAAAACAATTAGTACTTACGCTGTAGAGTTAGGGGTGTCAACTCGTACAAATGCATGCTTCAGGTCATGCTTATCGGCCATATAACATGGACTACACATATCAAAGTCATGGCAATCACAACACTTCCATCGTAATCCATGGATTCCTTTCTCCCCACAAATATCACAAGTTATGTTAGGATGACAAACTCCTGCAAACAAATTCAATTAATAATAATTCCTTCCTCAGTGTTATCATAATACAAGTTATATTAAGACTGCAAACAAATTCAATTAATAAAAATTCCTTCCTCAGTGTTATCATTACAAGTTATATTAAGACTGCAAACAAATTCAATTAATAATAATTCCTTCCTCAGTGTTATCATAATACAAGTTATATTAAGACTGCAAACAAATTCAACTAGATATCATTGAGATGGGAGCCATCTCTGTGGGCCCCGCTGTCAATAACGTGGGGTAAATAAGTTGTATGGATAATCTGATATGAAGCATTATTTGAAGTTATTACATAGTCTCATGTGTGATTTTGATCTAAGATTTTAAGTTAAAACTGATAAATATTCTCTTCTTACTTTCATAGTATAATAGTGATATGACTGCATGATGTGAACTCATTGTTTACTACTCTAAGGTGACTTCTGGATATATGGATTGATGTTTGAACAATATGTTTAAAGGTGCTGCCCAATTGATATTTGTCACATATTTTTAGAATTATGCCTTCAATATATTATGACCCACCAAGTATAAAGTATGAAATATTAATGGTTCTCGAGAGGTAGAGCGGACACAATTTGTTAAGAACAACGAACGGATGGACAGACCGACAGACTGATCTTAGACCTAGGATGCATACATTATGACACATTCTCTTGTGTTGGTTAATATATATGTTAAGTTGAAAATGTTTGTCAGGTATAAAGTATGAAATAATAACAGCTGTCCTCTCAAAATATAATGTGGATCAAATTTGTTAGCGATGGACAGACCAACAGACAGACAGACCTTTGACCTAGGAAGTGGTACATACATCATGACACACCCTCTGGTGTTGGTTAAAATGGATGTCAAGTATAATATTTGAAATCATAACGGTTCTCAAGATATAGAGCGGACACAATCTTCACCACAGGACACAGGGTTGTCAACTGAAACCAAAGTTTTTTTGACGTTGACCTTTGACCTAGGAAGTTGTACATACATCATGACACGCCCTCTGGTGGTGGTTAAAATGTATGACAAGTATATTCTTTGAAATCATAACGATTATCTAGATATGGAGCGGACACGATCTTCACCACAGGACACAGGATTGTCAACTCGAAACCAAAGTTTTTGACCTTGACCTTTGACCTAGGAAGTTGTACATACATCATGACACACCCTCTGGTGGTTGTTAAAATGGATGTCAAGTATAAACTTTGAAATCATAATGGTTATCTAGATATGGAGCGGACACAATCTTCACCACAGGACACAGGGTTGTCAACTGAAACCAAAGTTTTTGACCTTGACCTTTGACCTAGGAAGTTGTACATACAACATGACACACCCTCTGGTGTTGGTTAATAATCATTTAAGTATTAAGTATGAAATCATAACGGTTCTCTAGATATGGAGCGGACACGAAAGTGTTACGGACAGACAGACGGACGGACGGACGGACAGACGAACGGACGGACAGACTGATCACTATAGGGCGACCCGCCGTCGGCGGGGCCCTAATTAATAATAATTCCTTCCTCAGTGTTATCATAATACAAGTTATATTAAGACTGCAAACAAATTCAATTAATAATAATTCCTTCCTCAGTGTTATCATAATACAAGTTATATTAAGACTGCAAACAAATTCAATTGATAATAATTCCTTCCTCAGGCTTAAATTAAAATATTGTTTGTTTGCAGTTTACCGACCGACCCTTGAAAATCCTCCCGACTGTGAAAATTTTATTGCTTTATATTTGAAGAAATTTTTTTTTAATACTTCTATTGACGCGATCCGGAACTTTGGGTCCTTTCCGGAAATGATTTAAAGTCTGGGTCAATTATGCATTTCAAGTTCGTTTTTTTTAGCTTCCCGTCAAGTGTTCATGTGACCATTTAATGATAAAGCACATGGAAATTGTTTACAGGTACCCATGAAGTCACGGAGGAGTACTTTACGCTGTCGTCTCGTGTCAATTTTAAGACAAATAACAAACAAAAAAGTTTATTAGTAAACTGTTTATACAGATTCAGGCACATGTAATGATGTGTGATGATATCATTGACGATGATGCAGTTGATATTCATAACTGACACGATAACCATTCTGTCTCAAACAAATTGGGTACAGAATCTGTGGAGCCTGACTTTATGGAACCAATTTCAGTGGTTAAAGTATGGCATATTTTCTACAAATCGTTGTGAAGACGACAAAGATGAAATCACTCCTTCGTGACATAAATCTTCATGGATATCTGTAAACACGTCTGTACGGAGGAAGGGCTCATTTGAAATGTTAATGGATATAGATCATGCCAAATCAATAAGAAGCCACCCTAACTACACAAAGATGTAGAGAAAATGAATGGTTAGCTTGAAAAATAAATATGCTCTCTCTATATTAAATCTATCTTTGATTGTAATGAGTATGCTCCTTTAGGATAAGGGGGGCTGCCCCACTCATTGCAATTATTCTCTTTCTTACAATATTAAATATACCCAAACTGTGTGGCCTGTGTGAATTCAATTAAAACATGTCCTTAGGAGCTATGCTGCCAATTTTTTTTATGCATTAAAAACATTTCAGTACAGACCATTTACTTTTAATGGGGTGCTATGGATTTCACCCCAAACTTTAGATTTCTTTGGTTTTCATTAAAGCCTGGCAAAAATATAACCTTATCACATATAATTAAATATTGTTAGAAATATGAAAACAGTCGAATGTCTTGATACTTTTTTTTCAAGTTGCCTTTTTTTCAATTGAGGAAGATTCAATGGTTATTTTTTTTTTATTAAAAATACACTCTTTAATACATTGTCTTATAAATCTTTAATATCTACATTTTTCTGATGAAAATACTCTACTCATGAAAACATTCTAGTCAAGAAGCATACATGTCTGAATGGTTTATTCCCGATTGTCCCACTTTTTAAAATTTTAGAGTTCTGATTGTCCCACATGAAAAGTTCTGATTGTCCCACATGAAAAGTTCTGATTGTCCCACATTATTTTATGTAGTAAAATGTTCTTAGATAAACAAGGTAACTGTTGTTTGTTTTGCTAAATAAACAAAAATTAATTATTGCACATTTAATATTATTTTTATAAAATTATAAAAAAAATGTTTTTTAAATCATTAGATTGATACACTTTTGATTAAAAAAATATAATATTTCTGATTTATGAAATATATCTTTTAAGGTATTGAATTAAACTTTATTTCTTAACCTGATTTTTGGGTTTATATATGACTCTAGAAAATAATTGGTATTGAAACAATCATATGGTGGTGCATTCATTTTTGCTATGGCCATTTGAATGTACCCAATTCTGATGATTTTCTCATTTTTCATCAAATTTTATCCATTTTTGGGCTATTATCAGGAAAAAAAATCACAGTTTCACAATTACGTTTTTGTAAACTTTAATTTTTTTTTCATACTTTCAATAAAGATAGAGTGAACCAATCTGAATAGATCTAACTTTAAAAAAAATAGAAGTTGGTGTTAATATAAGAAAGTTTTATAAAATTTTATTGCTTTTTTTGTGTCAAATTGATCATTCTGTCAATTTTGTCAATTTTGGAATTTTCTCTTTTTTTAGAACACAAATCTTATTATTTCAACTTCTTTGTTATAAATGATTGAAAAAATACATATTTGAGAAATTTGAAAGAAGAAAAAAATATATGGGATGCACATGCTTCTGGTAAAATCATTTCTTGTACCCCCTACTATTTTCTCTAAATTTGCTGCTGTCTAGAATTTTTCCTGATCAGCCTTTCAAAGAATCACTATTAAAGGTTGTATTTCCCATTGTTGTTGCAGTCAACAGGACTCTCCACCAATTATAAAGAAGAGCCAGACTTCCATAAGAAATAAGAAGATGTGGTATGATTGCCAATGAGACAACTCTCCCAAAGAGACCAAATGACACAGAAATTAACAAGTATAGGTCACCATGCGGCCATCAACAATGAGCCAATCCCTTACAACATAGCTACAAAAGGCCCCAAAATGACTAATGTAAAACAATTCAAACGAAAAAACTAATGGCATAATTCATGTACAAAATAATGAACGAAAAACAAATATGTTACACGGCAACAAAAGACAACCACTGACTTACAGGCTCCTGGCTTGGGACATCACCACAACAAAGACACAAAGTACAGATCTGAGAGTACTCGCAGTACTGATCGCTAGTTCAAAGTCAATAAAAAATAATTTAAAAAAATATGCATCTTAGACAAAAATTTTTGAAATTTTTGAAAAGACTTCATATTATATTATATGATACTTCAATTGTACCTTCTATGAATAAAAAATAAAATAAGTAAATATTATTATTTGTTCTTATTTTGTTCATATTTTATAAGTTACATTGAATTTGATTAGTATAACCTTTGATTAACTGCAACACGCTATAAAAACAAAATAATTACTATAAAAACAGTTCCCAATTGTCCCACATTTAAACTTCCCAATTGTCCCATAAACATATTCCCGATTGTCCCACACAATTTCATTACCTTTTTACCTGTAATTTCAAAAAGTGGGACAATCGGGAAGACACCGTCTGAATATATTTCTTTAAAACAGTTCTAGTCATTTATGACATTCCTTGTTTATAAGTGTTCCAGTATTTAATAATTATACCATATTTTATGTCATAAATTGGATGACACTATATTAAGTTTCAGTTTTGGTTAAAAAGTTTTTTATCTGAAAATGCCTGTTCATTTGATGTTGGTTTTCAGCATGTCCAGTGTTTGTTGTTTTAAAATGTTGTTTTTTTTCTTCACAAGAAACTTGGTTTAGAGTAACTGCTTGTTTAAACTGTATTTTGGCTGATAAAATAAAATATTTTTCCTACCTACCGACCCTTCAGTCTGAAGGTACAGTCGGAAAACTGCAAACAAACATATTTTTAAGGTTGGCCTCAGTGTTATCATAATACAAGTTATATTAAGACTGCAAACAAATTCAATTAATAATAATTCCTTCCTCAGTGTTATCATAATACAAGTTATATTAAGACTGCAAACAAATTCAATTAATAATAATTCCTTCTTCAGTGTTATCATTACAAGTTATATTAAGACTGCAAATAAATATTAATGTAACCAGATGCTCCGCAGGGCGTAGCTTTATACCACCGCAGAGGTTGAACCCTGAATGGTTGGGGCAAGTATGGACACAACAGGGTTCGACACTAATGGTAGTCCGGTAGTCCGGTGCCCCCCTAAAATCTAGGAGGACTACCAAAACATGGTTAATCAGTAGTCCTGTGGACCACCTGGAAATTTGTATATGGTCTGGCTATTTCAATGCTAAAAATTGGCATAAAAGTCCTCCCAATTATTTTTACATTTTTCAAAGACAGTGATGGCATTTGGAAGAACGTAAATTTTATATTGTTATTATGAAAGCACTTTTGAGATCCAGATTTCTGATCAGAATCTTCACAGTGTTTGTAACACATGGGATTTTCAATGTAAAATGAAAATGTCTGATAACCAAAATGTGAAGAAACTGCAGAATAGACAGCAAAGGTCAGCAATAAAAACGTAGGTGCTGTTTTACTATAATGTATGCCCTGTAAATAATATTCAAAACTTTCTTAAAACTCTAATATGAGGCAGGCATTACCTGTAAATGGGGACGAAGTCTGTATGAATTATTATTTTGTAACTCAATTATTTGTCCAAAAAAAAGACACGGAAATACAGTAACGTTTCCGATTTTGGTTCTGTTGTTAGGGATTTTAGTTGTGACGTTATTTAAATTATGACGTCATATGCAATGTAAACAAGAAACGCTATCATTAGGTAACGTTTTTTCATATCAAGGAATTATTAAAAATGAAATAAGTATTGCGCGTTCCTTCCTATTTTATACTAGACTGATAAATATATATTTTACTCAAAGTTTCATACAAACGAGACCGGAAAAAGGAAGTATATTGTACATTTCTGCACAGGTCCGGGATTTCAAAACATGACATAAAAAAAATTGAACGATTTTGAGTTCATTAGTACAATGAAAAATTCGGGAAATTTTCCCGAATTTTTTTTTTTATTGAATTTTCTACTGTTATTGGGGACTTCGTCCCCATATTAATAACCTTTAAATTGTGACACATTTTTAATGTACATAGAAGTTATTATTATTATTTTTGCAGGGATTTAACTGTATATATTTTTTTTAATGTTATTTTTAAATAGTTATGTTTTCACTGAATAATTAATTATTATAAGGGTTTAACCAACCTTAATTTAGTAAGGTTGGTGTACTCCAACTATTGGAGGAAGTTATAGAGGAAAGAAGAAGAAGAAGGTGTCAGAGTTAAAAAAAAAAATACTTCCCAAATTTGGATAAAAAAATTATTACCCCCAAAAAAAGAAACAGGAAGAGGTAGTTTGAAAAAAAACCCAACAATATTTTTTGGTGGCTTTCTTATTAAAAAAAAACCATATATGCATGTCATTCAAAATGGTATTAAAGGCATTTTGTTTTAGCAACATATCCACTGAATTGCTTTCAACAGTGATGATGAAGTTGACCTCTAGTCCACAAATAAAGACATTGTATCACTACAAGAAAAATCTTATAAACTGTTTGAAGAATTAATGAAAACTTTGACTTATTTTTATCCTTTTTTTCTAAATAATCCTGGAATAAAAGGTCAAATAACTCCACCTAACAAGGCCTTAGAAATTGTCTCAGATTGCAGATTTTGCATTTCATTTTTCAAAATTTTCTGACGGTAAAAATTCAGGAGTAATAAAATTTATTCACTGAATGTCAACTTTAATTTATCTGAAAAAAAATTAAAAAATTTTTAAACTCAAATGAACATTTGTGTGCTTTTGAGGTGCTCAGATGGCAGGAAATTGCATCTTATTTCGAAAAATTTTCTTGGGGGGGCATGCCCCCAAACCCCCCTAGCTAGTTAGGGCCGCGTTGCGGCCCTCACCGGTGATAGAGGTGGACTACCAGGACTACCCAAATTTTTTTCTTGGTAGTCCTGTGGACTACATCACCTCTAATGTTAGTGTCAAACCCTGGACACAACATTCAAGCTGGATTCAACTCTAAATTTGGATTGTGATTAAATAGTTGACACAGCATAGGTTTCTGACACAGAATGAATGTGTTCTAATGAACTTAAAATTTTTGTTTTCTCTTAGAGCAATTCACTATGCTGTTGAATATTAATCCTCTCAAAAAAATGTTTGAAGAAATTTTCTTTTAATTTATGAAATTTCAAATGAGAAAAATTGAACCCATTTTTTTTTAATCACATCCCCCTTTCCCTTATTCCAAAACTAATCTCAATTAAAATTTCTAATGGAGTTTGCAACAATAACTACTCATTTAAATGCATCATAAAATATTAAGATGTAAAAAAAATGCTTGTTATCACTGAATGGTAAAGATTATTTTAATTTATCAGTTGGTAGTAAAAAGTGAACATACATTGTATATTGTATATAACAAAGATTTAAGTTGATTCTGGACAAAGAAAGATAACTCCAATTAAAAAAAAATCTTGCTATTGCACAATATTTTGCAGATATTTCTTGCTTACTATTCTGGACAAAGAAAGATAACTCTAATTAAAAAAAAAATTTGCTATTTCACAATATTGTGCAATTAGATATTTCTTGCCATTGTGCAATACTGTGCAATTGAAAAGACTTGCTATTGTACAATACTTAATATAATAATTTTAGATCCTGATTTGGACCAACTTGAAAACTGGGCCCATAATCAAAAATCTAAGTACATGTTTGGATTCAGCATATCAAAGAACCCCAAGATTTCAATTTTTGTTAAAATCAAACTAAGTTTAATTTTGGACCCTTTGGACTTTAATGTAGACCAATTTGAAAACATGACCAAACCAGATGCTCCGCAGGGCGTAGCTTTATACGACCGCAGAGGTTGAACCCTGAACGGTTAGGGCAAGTATGGACACAACATTCAAGCTGGATTCAGCTCTAAATTTGGATTGTGATTAAATAGTTGACACAGCATAGGTTTCTGACACAGAATGAATGTGTTCTAATGAACTTAAAATTTTTGTTTCTCTTAGAGCAATTCACTATGCTGTTGAATATTAATCCTCTCAAAAAAATGTTTGAAGAAATTTTCTTTTTTATTTATGAAATTTCAAATGAGAAAAATTGAACCCAATTTTTTTAATCACATCCCCCTTTCCCTTATTCCAAAACTAATCTCAATTAAAATTTCTAATGGAGTTTGCAACAATAACTACTCATTTAAATACATCATAAAATATTAAGATGTAAAAAAACTGCTTGTTATCACTGAATGGTAAAGATTATTTTAATTTATCAGTTGGTAGTAAAAAGTGAATATACATTGTATATTGTATATAACAAAGATTTAAGTTGATTCTGGACAAAGAAAGATAACTCCAATTAAAAAAAAATCTTGCTATTGCACAATATTTTGCAATTAGATATTTCTTGCTTACTATTCTGGAGAAAGAAAGATAACTCTAATTAAAAAAAAATTTGATATTTCACAATATTGTGCAATTAGATATTTCTTGCCATTGCGCAATACTGTGCAATTGAAAAGACTTGCTATTGCACAATACTTAATATAATAATTTTAGATCCTGATTTGGACCAACTTGAAAACTGGGCCCATAATAAAAAATCTAAGTACATTTTTGGATTCAGCATATCAAAGAACACCAAGATTTCAATTTTTGTTAAATCAGACTAAGTTTAATTTTGGACCCTTTGGACTTTAGTGTAGACCAATTTGAAAACATGACCAAAAATGAAGAATCTACATACACAGTTAGATTTGGTATATCAAAGAACCCCATTTATTCAATTTTTGATGAAATCAAACAAATTTTAATTTTGGACCCCGATTTGGACCAACTTGAAAACTGGGCCAATAATCAAGAATCTAAGTACATTTTTAGATTCAGCATATCAAAGAACCTAACTGATTCATTTTTTGTCAAAATCAAACTAAGTTTAATTTTGGACCCTTTGGACCTTAATGTAGACCAATTTGAAAACGGGACCAAAAGTTAAGAATCTACATACACAGTCATGACAGTTAGATTCAGCATATCAAAGAACCCCAATTATTCAATTTTGATGAAATCAAACAAAAGTTTAATTTTGGACCCTTTGGGCCCCTTATTATGTTGGGACCAAAACTCCCAAAATCAAACCCAACCTTTCTTTTATGGTCATAAACCTTGTGTTTAAATTTCATAGATTTCTATTTACTTATACTAACGTTATGGTGCGAAAACCAAGAAAAATGCTTATTTGGGTCCCTTTTTGGCCCCTAATTCCTAAACTGTTGGGACCTAAACTCCCAAAATCAATACCAACCTTCCTTTTGTAGTCATTAACATTGTGTTTAAATTTCATTGATTTCTATTTACTTAAACTAATGTTATTGTGCGAAAACCAAGAATAATGCTTATTTGGGCCCTTTTTTGGCCCCTAATTCCTAAACTGTTGAGACCAAAACTCCCAAAATCAATCCCAACCGTTCTTTTGTGGTCATAAACCTTGTGTCAAAATTTCATAGATTTCTATTAACTTAAACTAAAGTTATAGTGCGAAAACCAAGAAAATGCTTATTTGGGCCCTTTTTGGCCCCTAATTCCTAAAATATTGGGACCAAAACTCCCAAAATCAATACCAACCTTCCTTTTGTGGTCATAAACCTTGTGTTAAAATTTCATAGATTTCCATTCACTTTTACTAAAGTTAGAGTGCGAAAACTAAAAGTATTCGGACGCCGGACGACGACGACGACGCAGACGCCAACGTGATAGCAATATACGACGAAAATTTTTTCAAAATTTGCGGTCGTATAAAAATCATTACTAAATGATATTTCAATATTCATGATATTACATTATATGTTTTCGTATTGACTTGATAAAGTTTTGTAATTACTTAATATGGTTTTGACATAACTCGACATTTCACCATTATTTATTTTGATTTTGACATAAGGTAATGTGGTTTGAATATAACTTTATGTGTATATAACTTAACGTTATGTAGATTATTGCATTGAACATGATGCGGTTTTGTTATTTCGTAATTTTGATTTGCCAATTCTTTATATGGCTTTTACATAACGTAATGATGTTTCAAAATTTGACAATTTTACACTACATTATGTACATTATGTGTTTGTTTCAGTGTATGATGTGGTACTGCCATTCTTTGATGTGGTTATCACATAACTTGAAGTGGTGAAACCACATGACCATTTAGCAAAACATGTTCTTTTTTCTATCCAATTTATATATGTCGCTTGTGTATTTCGCTTTGGATGAGAAATGATATCCACTAAGTAAAAGTTAAAATTTAAGTCCAATTCAGTTGCTGTTTATAGTTTTTAGTACGAAAATGGGAAACGAAAATTCAGAAATAAGATACTAAGACATTTACAGTTATTCAGAAATAAGGGGGATATACCAAAACCACTCGGTCTTGTCGTTATTTTCCTTAGTTCTCAAATGGAAGTCGTATAATAATAAATGCGTAAAAAGGTTCTAAAGAACTCCGATATGTAACATTTGAAATTTATGAAAATCGAAAGGATGCTAAGAATAATGAATGTAAACAAATAATTAACATTGGTTAAAGATGCAGTTTCAAATTGGTAATTTGAGTTTTTTGGCTGAAACTATTAACGGTAGATAAAAATTGTGTTAGCACAGCTTTCAGCAAAATAAGATCTACAAATAAGTCAAAAGAGTATCAATACAGGAAGAAGGTTTTTATTTATTTTTGTACATGACGGACGGGCTTATACAAATGGATAAAATGTGTTTTCATGAACAACGACTGCTGGTACAGTATTGGTAATGTATAAACTTCTCATCTAACAGACATTATAGAAAAAACTGAATGTTGTGCATTCAACAAGTAAAACAATCCAAAAACGTTACATTGGTTATTTATCATGTTTATTGTATCGTCTTGATATCTATATTGATATTTTTTTTTTTAGATTTCCAAAGTAAATTTAATCTGACTATACTGACTATACATTTGGTGATTGCTAGTACTGGTATCATAAGCAAACTTAAATTCATATAGCACATGTACATGATGAATGATAGGAACAGTAAAATTGACATGTCTGAAAATGTATAGGAGCTTTACAGTGAGTGGTCCTAATTTATATAATATATATAGCAGGCTATACATGTATTTTCAACTTTTTTCAAATTATTTTTAATTATGGAATTTGCTGAATTTCTTGTGCCTTACATTTTTAATAAATTCCATGTTTGTTCTGTATTTTAATATTCTGTTCGGCAAACAACACTATCTTTTACAAAGAAGACAGCGCATATTAAATAGAATGCACTGCGCAACACAAAATACATTGTATAGAAAGTGTTGTGCACCGCTCAAAACAATATAATACAGATTAAAAAATTATAAGATTACATAATTAAACAAGAATGTGTCCACAATACACGGATGCCCCACTCGCACTATCATTTTCTATGTTTACTGGATCGTGAAATTGGAATGATCTTATCAAAGGGAACATGTATACTAAATTTCAAGTTGATTGGACTTCAACTTCATCAAAAACTACCTTGACCAAAAACTTTAACCTGAAGTGTAAAAGACGGACAAACGAACAGACAGACGGACGGACGGACGAATGAACGGACGCACAGACCAGAAAACATAATGCCCCTCTACTATCGTAGGTGGGGCATAAAAAATAATTCCAAGTTGAAATGATAGCCTGTTATATGTATGTTTATATGAAAATTATACTACCATTGTCAATATTTTGCATGTTTGCTGGTAATGACTGGGAATCAGGCTCAGCTTTAATGCTATCTAAAATGAATAAAAAAACAGAGAGTCAATATTAGTGAACAAATGCCTCAACGGCTGGCATGACTATATCTATCAAGATATATACAATTTGCTGTTTTTACGTATATAATTTATACCTGTCATTTTTTTGTATTTCTAAAGTTTTCCGTCATCTATTTGATTTTTCAAGATAATAAACAAGAATGTGTCCAAAGTACACAGATGCCCCACTTGTGCTATCCTTTTCCATGTTCCAATGACCGTGAAATTAGGTACTAATCTAATTTGGCATTAAAAAACTAGAGGCTCTAAAGAGCCTGTGTCGCTCACCTTGGTCTATGTGAATATTAAACAAAGGAAGCAGATTGAAAATTGACTACAAAGGTCAATAACTCCTACAGGGGTCAATTGACCATTTCGTTCATGTTGACTTATTTGTAGATCTTACTTTGCTGAACATTATTGCTGTTTACAGTTTACCTATATCTATAATAATATTCAATATAATAACCAAAAACAGCAAAATTTCCTTAAAATTACCAATTCAGGGGCCGCAACCCCAAAACAGGTTGTCCAATTCATCTGAAAATTTCAGGGCAGATAGATCTTGACCTGATTAACAATTTTACTTCATGTCAGATTTTCTCTAAATTATTTGGTTTTTGAGTTATAAGCCAAAAACTGCATTTTACCCCTATGTTCTATTTTTAGCCGTGGCGGCCATCTTGGTTTGATGGCCAGGTCACCGGACACATTTTTTAAACAAGAAACCCCAAAGATGATTGTGGCCAAGTTTGGATCAATTTGGCACAGCATTTCAGAGAAGAAGATTTTAGTAAAAGATATATAAAATTTACGAAAAATGGTTAAAAATTGACTTTAAAGGGCAATAACTCCTAAAGAGGTCAACTGACCATTTTGGTCATGTTGACTTATTTGTAAATCTGACCTTGCTGAACATTATTGCTGTTTACAGTTTACCTATATCTATAATAATATTCAATATAATAACCAAAAACAGCAAAATTTCCTTAAAATTACCAATTCAGGGGCCGCAACCCAAAAACAGGTTGTCCAATTCATCTGAAAATTTCAGGGCAGATAGATCTTCACCTGATTAACAATTTTACCCATGTCAGATTTGCTCTAAATGCTTTGGTTTTTGAGTTATAAGCCAAAAACTGCATTTTACCCCTATGTTCTATTTATAGCCATGGCGGTCATCTTGGTTAGTTGGCGGGGTCACCGGACACAATTTTTAAACTAGATACCCCAATGATGATTGTGGCCAAGTTTCAAATAATTTGGCCCAGCAGTTTCAGAGGAGAAGATTTTTCTAAAAGATTACTAAGATTTACGAAAAATGGTTAAAAATTGACTATAAAGGGCAATAACTCCTAAAGTGGTCAACTGATCATTTTGGTCATGTTGACTTATTTGTAGATCTTACTTTGCTGAACATTATTGCTTTTTACAGTTTATCTCTATCTGAAATAATATTCAAGATAATAACCAAAAACAACAAAATTTCCTTAAAATTACCAATTCAGGGGCAGCAACCTAACAACGGAATGTCAGATTCATCTGAAAATTTCAGGGCAGATAGATCTTAACCTGATTAACAATATTACCCCATGTCAGATTTGCCCTAAATGCTTTGGTTTTTGAGTTATAAGCCAAAAACTGCATTTTACCCCTATGTTCTATTTATAGCCATGGCGGCCATCTTGGTTAGTTGGCGGGGTCACCGGACACAATTTTTAAACTAGATACCCCAATGATGATTGTGGCCAAGTTTGGTTAAATTTGGCCTAGTAGTTTCAGAGGAGAAGATTTTTGTAAAAGTTAACGGCGGACGCAGGACGACGACGACGCCGGACGCCGGACGCCAAGTGATGAGAAAAGCTCACTTGGCCCTTTGGGCCAGGTGAGCTAAAAAGTAAAATCACAAAAATACTGAACTCAGAGGAAAATCAATTTGGAAAGTCCATAATCACATGGCAAAATCAAAAAACAAAACGCATCAAAAACGAATGGACAAGAACTGTCATATTCCTGACTTGGTACAGGCATTTTCAAATGTAGAAAATGGTGGATTAAACCTGGTTCTATAGCGCTAACCCTCTCACTTTAATAACAGAAAATTAGAAAGATTATACTGCAGGGAACATATGTACTAAGTTTCAAGTTGATTGGACTTAAATTTCATCAAAAACTACATTGACCAAAAACTTTAACCTGAAACTCCCACTTTCATTTTTTATGTTTAGTTGACCGTAAAATTGGGGTCAAAAGTCTAATTTGGCTTTAAAATTAGAAAGATCTTATCATAAGCAACACGTGTACTAAGTTTCAAGTTGATTGGATTTCAGCTTCATCAAAAGCTACCTTGACCAAAACTTAAAACACTAAACCTGAACGAATGCACAGACGAAGGGACGGACAGAAGAACGGAGCCACAGACCAGAAACATAATGCCCCTCTACTATCGTAGGTGGGGCATAACAAAAATGAAAGAAATGGTAAAATTTGATCATCTTCTTTTCGTTGTCATGTTTGCTATTATTATTGGTAAGCGAGGTCATTTTTTGTGATCAAGTTTGATTAAAGGCCATATATTGTTTCAGAGATGTATAAAAATTAACAGACGACAGAAACTGGTGTCAAGTGTTAAAAATCTCTTTTGGCCATGGCTTAGTTGATTTAAAAACATATTTGTTTTGATATGCTTATATGAGCGACCCGAAGGATGCCGCACATGGAGCTGGAGCAACATAGATGAATTGTAACCAGGCTAAACTTCCATCTCTACTTCTACCAATCCTCATTTTTCAGTGGTATTTGAATTTTATATCCGATATCTCAGTTAACTGGAAGTCTCCCATGGCAGGACATACATACTGAAGTTAATGCTGATTTATTTTCGTTCTAAACATAAAATATTTGCAACCTGATGTTAAACAAAGAACAATCAGTCAATACAAGATTGAAGTCTATGTCTAACCAAAAGTTGTCTGACGCAGACTTGGGTCCAATTACATGTCAAAGAACTTAATTACATTTCAATTACATTTATTTTTAAATGTAATTATTGAAATCACAACAACATTGTTTTTAAAATGTAATTAATTAAAATTTTAAGGATGGCAACATGCTAGAAGGAAACAGTTATACATGCATTAAATACCAGTGAAAAAAATTGTACAAACTTTGTTTATTTCAAATTTCTAATATCATTGTAACATTTAATAAGAGCTTAGTTATCTTCAAACCGGTTGTTGGCATGTTACTGGTTTTGATCTTTTCCTATCATTCTCGATGACACTTTTCAAAACCCAAATGAGGGATTTTCCTTGATTTTGATATGACGAAAGTATAATCTTACGATCAGTTTGATTAAGGTCTGGAGCTGGAATGTCAGTAATTGTTAGAAGTTGTTTGTTAATCTACTTTCTTCTTTTTTCCTATTCTAAAATCCGACTTTGACTTCTTTTAAACTAAGTTTTTTCTTTGCATTTTACTGTGTATCTTATAATTCCACACTGGCCAAATAAATAGGGGAAGGGTTGAAATATCAAAAACATATTGAATCCAACCTCATTTTTTTTTACTGTTCCAAGTTAAAAAACTGTGACAATTGCTAGCCATGTTGTGTAATTTTTGGTTTTAATATAAGTTCATTTATATGTTTCAGAGTAAACTGTGGCATCCATTTCGATCAACATGAGGAACTTAAATTCACATTATGTAATACAATCCATCTGAGGCCCGCCTTCAGATGAGTTTTTTTCTCACTGCGTTAAAGATACAGTGGTAGCTTGATGCTGTTACATGCTCATTTGTTCGGTTGTTGTCTCTTTGACATATTTCTCGTTACCAGTCTCAATTTAACTGCAAAGATCAAAAACCACCAAATTCCCACGTGTATAAATAAGTGGTCGTCAGTGGTGCTATTATCAAAACCAAATCCAATAAGAAAATCACCCAGCATTCAAATAATTTTATAATTCTTCATCAAAACAGAAAATCACCATATCATTTACATTTCTTTGACTCATAGTATCGTAGCAACTGTAATAAGTAGCAGTCACGTTTTATAATCACTAATTAAACATGGAACATATTTCGTTGGTGAAGTTTCAAAATGAAGTGTATATATACGTTTAACATGATGTATGGTAGCAAACCACAGAGCTAATTATAGTAATCTCAAAATGTGTAATTTATTTATCTAATTGCGATGATTGTTTTGAAAACATTATAAAAGTACATACCTAAGTGTTTCATTCTGTTTGAATAATCTTTTTGGATCAGTAGCACTACCACACAACTTACTGATAATAAATGAACCACATTATATATGTTGATTATATTCATAATGCATATCACATACATATGTATTCAATAGTATGAGCACCACAAACTTATACCTTTATTATGTTTTTTTAAATTTTTTTCACATATTATTGTAAATAAAATGCTTCGCTGAGCACAGCCTGATGCGACTGCTTAGGTCAAACCCTGAACATTGTGATTAAATTTGCGACATAATAAAGGTTTCTGACACAAAAAAAGTGTGGTCAAAAATCTTACAAATCTATTGTGCAATTCTGTGCATTTGAAGGTTTCTCCTTCCTTCTTGAAACTTTTCAAAAATTTGAAATTTGAAAATTGTCGAAAAAACATATGAATCCTTTTAAAAATTGGACCCCCCTTCCCAACTTTTTGGTCCCTCCTCGGAGCAATTTCCCTCAAACTCAATTCCAGCCTTGTTTTGTAGTATCGAACCTTGTAGTACAACTTCAAAAAGATCTATACACTTAAACACAAGTTATTATCCGGAAACTACAAAATGTTTCTTTTGGGTATTTTTTTACACCTTTTTCTATCTTATTTAGGACAATTACCCACAAACTTAATCCAATACTTCACTATGTGATATAATACATGTTGGTACAATGTCAGAGAGATCCGTACACTCACACACAATTCATTGTCCGGAAACAACAAAATATGCTTTTGGTTTTGGCCCCTTTTCTGGTCTTTAATTCCTAAACTATTAGTACCATAACACGAACAATTAATCACAACCATCTGCTTGTAGTATTTATCATTGTGGTAAAATTTCAAAGCAATCGAAAAAAAATCCAAACTAATACACAAGTTATTATCCCAAAACTAGAAAAGACTTTATTCCTAAACGGTTGGGACCATCATCTCCAAAATCAATTCAAACGTTTCTTTTGTGGTATTAAACCTTCTTCGACAATTTTTTTAGAGAGCCATTCACTCAAACTTAAGTTATTGTCTGGAAACCATGTGTCTTTGGACGACAACCCAGACGACGACATCATACCATAATACGATAAAAAAATGTTTGCGGTCGTATAAATATGTTATTTTTAATGCAAGAAAGAGGTTAAACTAGCTATTAAACCAGGTTGAATCACATTTTATTTACGGCAGATTTTACAATAAGAAGGAATTATTGTTTTTTGTATCCATCAAAAAAGCAATTGCTGAAACTGTGAAACAGACTGTGTAATGGAGTAATGCATTATGTTATTGAATAAAATGTGTCTTTCTGAGTAAATAAAAATAAAAATTACTCTGTGTTTGTGTTTTATGTTAGAATTAGAGGGTTTTCAATTTCAAAATATTGGACATGGAATAGACATCATGACCTACTTTACTGACATCCAGCTTATTTGGAGTGGAATTTTGAAGTATTATTTATAAGTGGAGCCTAATAACATGGACTTATATTTTAATAAAAAGTCTTCTTTTGTGTTTTAATCATAACTTTAAGGCAGATTTTTATTGGTAAAGGCTAAAAAAGGTAATTTAATAATATTGTTGCTAACGTCACGTCTTTTCCGTCCATTGTGGTATGTCACGATCGCAATTTTCTTGTTAGTTCTCAGACAGCCCATTGTAGTTATTTTTATCCCGGGTTTTATAAATAATTGAAAATAGCAATCATATTAAATTTGGATGACGTAAGGGGGTCAAAGGACTTGAGGAATCAATATCATTGGCTGTTTTATTTTTTGCGAACGTTACTGTTCGAGGTTTCCGTCCAAATCAGTGTCACGTGAGCAACATATATTTATATCTGTAACTCTCCTGTATAGGAGTTACGATATCGCCCTTTGCAGAAATAGATTCGGAGTCAGTTCCTTCACATGATGGGGAAGCAAAGAAGGTAAGTTGTATGTAATATCGTTACAAGAGGACCTTAAATGTATTCCGTCCATCAAAAAGACGTTCGCAACAAAACATAATGTCATGATAGTAGATGTTGCTAATGTTACTATTCCGAATTGGTTTCTTGTGTATTCATTTGATATAAAGTACACCTGCAAATGACATTCTGTATATTTAGAAATTCTAAACCAGACTGTACAATTTTATTACTCCAGGCATATTTTAAACATCACTGTGTGCATACATTTTAACTTTTAAAGATGTTGTTGCTCATGTGACATGTCCAAATGTCGCTAACGTTACTAATTTTTTGGTTTCTTGTGTATTCATTTGATATAAAGTACACCTGCAAATGACATTCTGTATATTTAGAAATTCTAAACCAGACTGTACAATTTTATTACTCCAGGCATATATTAAACATCACTGTGTGCATACATTTTAACTTTTAAAGATGTTGTTGCTCATGTGACATGTCCAAATGTCGCTAACGTTACTCATTTTTGTCTCCGTCACATTAGCAACATGAAAGTAGGAGACAGAACACAATACTGTAAAATCTGCCTTACACAGGAAAGCCTGTACCAAATGAGGAATATTGATTTAATAATTGATGTCTTAAAACACTTTAACCACATACTGAATCTAAACGACAGAATCAAGGATTTCTATGTCTTGCTTTCGAGAAAATAAATTTCGACAGCTGGACATTAAATGACCTTTAGCATATAACATATGCAGTACAAATTTTAATATATATGAAAACCTTAGCTTGATCACTCATCCCTAAAATTAGTTTACTGTCTGGTTATTAAATCCTGCATGAGTCGCATACAGATACCATTTAATTGATTCAACCAAATATAGATGGTATATCACTACAAAACATGGGCAGATCACTATACATAGATATTTAAACAGTTAACCAAGAAAAGTAAGGTAAAGGTTAAAATAAATATGCCTGACAAAATGTTTGTTCAATTATACATACAAGTCTCTCACAATGAACTATGTAATACTCGTCGCAGATGAAAAGTGTATTAAACTATTACTTACTTAATATGTATACTGAGATAATGAGAACTAATACCAGAACTACAACACGTACACACTGTATATTTGCTGAAGAAAAAAAACACAATTGGTTATATTTAGAGACATATTTTGTGTACAGAACACGATGTAAATACAAAATTTCATTGTGGAAATCGATCTTTATCTTCATTTAAAAGCAATATCAAGTCTAGTTGTTCTAATATTGCACCAGTCAAGCTTATGATATATTAAGGAACATGGAGATTAGATACTTGCACCATATTAGTGTTTGAAATCATTTAAAACTTCCTAATATATATCACTTACTTGCATTTGATATACATTGTATAGGTTGGTTTAACAAGCTGGATAAAATTTGATAACACACATCAGTCAGTAAAGGTTATTATTAACTAAAGGCTCTATAGAAACAGCCTGTGTCGCTCCCCTAGGTATATGTGCATATTAAACAGAATACACGCATTAATTTATGAAAAAAAGGTGTTTCGGTGATGGTGATGTGTGTGTAGATCTTACTTTACTAAACATAATAAAATTATTGCTATTTTAAAAAATCATCTCTGTCAATAATGAACTTGGCCAAGTAGTTTCAGACGAAAATATTTTGCAAAAATTGACAAAAATTGACAAAATGTACGAACATTGTTAAAAAATGATTATAAATAACATTATCTCATTAAGGGTCAATTTACCGTTTTGGTCATGTTGACTTATTTATAGATATAATCTAAATGCTTTGGTTTCAGAGATATCAGCCAAAAACTGCATTTTACCCCTATGTTCTATGTTTAGCCATGTTGCCATCTTAGTTCGCGTGCAGGGTAATCCGACACATTTTTAAACTAGTTACCCTAATGATGATTGTGGCCAAGTTTGATTAAATCTGGCCCAGTTGTATCAGAGGAGAAGAACTTTGTAAAAGTTAACGACGGACCACGGCCGACAGACGACATACGACAAGTAATGAAAAAAGCGCACTTGGCCATTTGGGCCAGGTTAGCTAAAAATCAAAATTTAGCTCAGGTCAATAGATATAAACACTTCACCATAGTTTCATGTAAATTGGTAAATTATGTTCTTCGACATGTTGACAACGAACTGAAAGAAAGATATGAAAAAGTCACTCAACAAAAGGAATATATGTACAAGGAACACAAGGTCAAGCTCTAACAATACATAAAAATGTCACAGTCAACAGTGAGTAAATGAATCAAAATGTAAATTGACGCATTTGTTTTAAAGCTTAGTTTTCCAGCTTTTTGAGTAACAATTAAGTATAATTGTTAACATTATAAGCACAAAATGTACATATTAACTTAATAAGTTACAACCTACCTATAACTAGTACATAAGACTCCAATGATGAATTGTTAGTTGATAATAATATTTCAGAATCTTTGGGTAACCTGACAAAAAAGGAAGACAAATGAAAAACATTAACATCGAAAAACAAGTTATGATGGTACATTTCTGTATTGTTTATGAAATAATAAGAGAAAATCCTAACGACAACGAATATATTTGTTTAGGGGCCAGCTGAAGGACGCCTCCGGGTGCGGGAATTTCTCGTAACATTAAAGACCTGTTGGTGACCTTCTGCTGTTGTTTTTTTATTTGGTCGGGTTGTTGTCTTTTTGACATACAGTTGGGTGCAGACCAAGCATTACATAAAGTAAACGCAAGTTAACGCCGCGTGCACATATTTCGTTAGTTAACTTCAAATTTCCCGTTTACAAGTAAACGCCCGTTTACTATAATTACGTTAACGCGGTCGAAATGGAAATTTCTAATGTCTACCCGAGTAAACGGGCGTTTACTTTGTTTCCGTTTAGTCAGTAATAAACGGGCGTTTACTTCAGAATTCGTTAAATTTATTTTTACGTGCACTTAAAAGTAAACGGGCGTCTACTACAAATTTTAAAAGTGTATTTTTACGTGCACTTGAAAGTAAACGCGCGTTTACTTTTCGCGTTAACTGATTGGCTAAATTTAGAAATAAACTTCAAGTTCATTTGTACATTTATTTTATAAAAACGACCTTTAGTCTTTGTATTTTACGTATATGTGATTAAACCAGAACAATTCAAAAACTCTTTTAATTCGAATATAAATTTTTTTCAATTACACACAATCAGTTCCATTAAGTCCATTATTTTTACTGATTAGCAGATTTTCTATATTTTCTTTTCAAAAGTTACATGTACAAATATCGTAACGGAAAGAAAGGTTATTCGAGGCATCAGAAAAATATTTTTATATGATGGGATATAAACATCATGGTTTACGTTGTTTCTTTCCCCATTTTTAATTGTCTCTTCGAATTCCTAACTATAACTCGGTGCATTTAATACATAATTTTTAATCGAAATTCCCCTCGTTTGTCTCGGATAAACATGATTTAAGATTCTGTTTTGACAAATTATCAAACGTAAATTGTACAGGGATATTTATAAAGTGTAACATAAGTATGTACGTCATTTGTACCATTCCGTCAATTTAAATGTTCAAATATTGCTATCCTTTACATGGATATATAACTCATTTTCTATTCAGCTATATAGAGTGCTAATATGGTCTGTGTTGGTTGTTGCGGACAAATAATTTTATAATACGAGTCAGTCGTATGAAAACGCCTAAAATTTGTTTCAATTCAATATTTTGAATAAAAAAAGTACATGGTGGAACTCTAAATTGACATGATTGATGCAAACAAATTTTTTTAGTCATAATATTCAAATATTGCTACCTTTCAGTTTTATATAATACAATCAATCCTTAAATGAAAATATAACTCATTTACTATGCAGCTATATAGAGTTACATAAAAAAAGTGCTAATATGGTCAGTTATGGTTGTTGCGGACAAATAATTTTATAAAACAAGTCAGTCTGAGGTATGAAAACTACTGAATTTTGTTTACGATTCAATATTTTGAAGAAAAAAAGGACATGCTGGCACTCTAAATTGATGCGAACAAAATTGTTTTGTCATACTATTCAAATATTGCTACCTTTTATACTACATTTGTACTATACAATCAATTCTTACATGAAAATATAACTCATTTACTATGTGACTATATAGATTTACATAATAAAATGCTAATATGGTCAGTTTTGGTTGTTGCAAAACAAATAATGTTATTATATGAGTCAGTCTGAGGTATGAAAACTACTGAATTTTGTTTACGATTCAATATTTTGGATAAAAATAGAACATTGTGGCACTCTAAATTGATGCGAACCAATTTTTTTTTAGTCATTATATTCAAATATTGCTACTTTTTATACTATACAATCAATTCTTACATGAAAATATAACTCATTTACTATGTGACTATATAGATTTACATAATAAAATGCTAATATGGTCAGTTTTGGTTGTTGCGAAACAAATAATTTTATAATACGAGTCAGTCTGAGGTATGAAAACTACTTAAATTGGTTATCGATTCAATAATTTGTATAAAAAAGTACATGCTGGCACGCTAAATTGATGCGAACCAATTTTTTTTAGTCATAATATTCAAATATTGCTACCTTTTATATGATACAATCAATCCTTACATGAAAATATAACTCATTTACTATGTGACTATATAGATTTACATAATAAAATGCTAATATAGTCAGTTTTGGTTATTGCGAAACAAAAAATGTTATAATACGAGTCAGTCTGAGGTATGAAAACTACTTAAATTGGTTTACGATTCCAGAATTTGTATAAAAAAGTACATGCTGGCAAGCTAAATTGATGCGAACCAATTTTTTTTAGTCATAATATTCAAAAATTGCTACCTTTTATATAATACAATCAATCCTTACATGAAAATATAACTCATTTACTATGTGACTATATAGATTTACATAATAAAATGCTAATATGGTCAGTTTTGGTTGTTGCGAAACAAATAATTTTATTATATGAGTCAGTCTGAGGTATGAAAACTACTGAATTTTGTTTACGATTCAATATTTTGGATAAAAATAGGACATTGTGGCACTCTAAATTGATATGAACCAATTTTTTTTAGTCATTATATTCAAATATTGCTACTTTTTATACTATACAATCAATTCTTACATGAAAATATAACTCATTTACTATGTGACTATATAGATTTACATAATAAAATGCTAATATGGTCAGTTTTGGTTGTTGCGAAACAAATAATTTTATAAAACAAGTCAGTCTGAGGTATGAAAACTACTTAAATTGGTTTACGATTCAATAATTTGTATAAAAAAGTACATGCTGGCACACTAAATTGATGCGAACCAATTTTTTTAGTCATAATATTCAAATATTGCTACCTTTTATATAATACAATCAATCCTTACATGAAAATATAACTCATTTACTATGTGACTATATAGATTTACATAATAAAATGCTAATATGGTCAGTTTTGGTTGTTGCGAAACAAATAATTTTATAAAACAAGTCAGTCTGAGGTATGAAAACTACTTAAATTGGTTTACGATTCAATAATTTGTATAAAAAAGTACTTGCTGGCATGCTAAATTGATGCGAACCAATTTTTTTTAGTCATAATATTCAAATATTGCTACCTTTTATATAATACAATCAATCCTTACATAAAATATAACTCATTTACTATGTGACTATATAGATTTACATAATAAAATGCTAATATGGTCAGTTTTGGCTATTGCGAAACAAATAATTTTATAATACGAGTCAGTCTGAGGTATGAAAACTACTTAAATTGGTTTACGATTCAAAAATTTGTATAAAAAAGTACATGCTGGCATGCTAAATTGATGCGAACCAATTTTTTTTAGTCATAATATTCAAATATTGCTACCTTTTATATGATACAATCAATCCTTACATGAAAATATAACTCATTTACTATGTGACTATATAGATTTACATAATAAAATGCTAATATAGTCAGTTTTGGTTATTGCGAAACAAAAAATGTTATAATACGAGTCAGTCTGAGGTATGAAAACTACTTAAATTGGTTTACGATTCCAAAATTTGTATAAAAAAGTACATGCTGGCAAGCTAAATTGATGCGAACCAATTTTTTTTAGTCATAATATTCAAAAATTGCTACCTTTTATATAATACAATCAATCCTTACATGAAAATATAACTCATTTACTATGTGACTATATAGATTTACATAATAAAATGCTAATATGGTCAGTTTTGGTTGTTGCGAAACAAATAATTTTATTATATGAGTCAGTCTGAGGTATGAAAACTACTGAATTTTGTTTATGATTCAATATTTTAGATAAAAATAGGACATTGTGGCACTCTAAATTGATGCGAACCAATTTTTTTTAGTCATTATATTCAAATATTGCTACTTTTTATACTATACAATCAATTCTTACATGAAAATATAACTCATTTACTATGTGACTATATAGATTTACATAATAAAATGCTAATATGGTCAGTTTTGGTTGTTGCGAAACAAATAATTTTATAAAACAAGTCAGTCTGAGGTATGAAAACTACTTAAATTGGTTTACGATTCAATAATTTGTATAAAAAAGTACATGCTGGCACACTAAATTGATGCGAACCAATTTTTTTAGTCATAATATTCAAATATTGCTACCTTTTATATAATACAATCAATCCTTAAATGAAAATATAACTCATTTACTATGTGACTATATAGATTTACATAATAAAATGCTAATATGGTCAGTTTTGGTTGTTGCGAAACAAATAATTTTATAATGCGAGTCAGTCTGAGGTATGAAAACTACTTAAATTGATTTACGATTCAATAATTTGTATAAAAAAGTACATGCTGGCACACTAAATTGATGCGAACCAATTTTTTTAGTCATAATATTCAAATATTGCTACCTTTTATATAATACAATCAATCCTTACATGAAAATATAACTCATTTACTATGTGACTATATAGATTTACATAATAAAATGCTAATATGGTCAGTTTTGGTTGTTGCGAAACAAATAATTTTATAAAACAAGTCAGTCTGAGGTATGAAAACTACTTAAATTGGTTTACGATTCAATAATTTGTATAAAAAAGTACTTGCTGGCATGCTAAATTGATGCGAACCAATTTTTTTTAGTCATAATATTCAAATATTGCTACCTTTTATATAATACAATCAATCCTTACATAAAATATAACTCATTTACTATGTGACTATATAGATTTACATAATAAAATGCTAATATGGTCAGTTTTGGCTATTGCGAAACAAATAATTTTATAATACGAGTCAGTCTGAGGTATGAAAACTACTTAAATTGGTTTACGATTCAAAAATTTGTATAAAAAAGTACATGCTGGCACGCTAAATTGATGCGAACCAATTTTTTTTAGTCATAATATTCAAATATTGCTACCTTTTATATGATACAATCAATCCTTACATGAAAATATAACTCATTTACTATGTGACTATATAGATTTACATAATAAAATGCTAATATAGTCAGTTTTGGTTATTGCGAAACAAAAAATGTTATAATACGAGTCAGTCTGAGGTATGAAAACTACTTAAATTGGTTTACGATTCCAAAATTTGTATAAAAAAGTACATGCTGGCAAGCTAAATTGATGCGAACCAATTTTTTTTAGTCATAATATTCAAAAATTGCTACCTTTTATATAATACAATCAATCCTTACATGAAAATATAACTCATTTACTATGTGACTATATAGATTTACATAATAAAATGCTAATATGGTCAGTTTTGGTTGTTGCGAAACAAATAATTTTATTATATGAGTCAGTCTGAGGTATGAAAACTACTGAATTTTGTTTACGATTCAATATTTTGGATAAAAATAGGACATTGTGGCACTCTAAATTGATGCGAACCAATTTTTTTTAGTCATTATATTCAAATATTGCTACTTTTTATACTATACAATCAATTCTTACATGAAAATATAACTCATTTACTATGTGACTATATAGATTTACATAATAAAATGCTAATATGGTCAGTTTTGGTTGTTGGGAAACAAATAATTTTATAAAACAAGTCAGTCTGAGGTATGAAAACTACTTAAATTGGTTTACGATTCAATAATTTGTATAAAAAAGTACATGCTGGCACACTAAATTGATGCGAACCAATTTTTTTAGTCATAATATTCAAATATTGCTACCTTTTATATAATACAATCAATCCTTACATGAAAATATAACTCATTTACTATGTGACTATATAGATTTACATAATAAAATGCTAATATGGTCAGTTTTGGTTGTTGCGAAACAAATAATTTTATAATACAAGTCAGTCTGAGGTATGAAAACTACTTAAATTGGTTTACGATTCAAAAATTTGTATAAAAAAGTACATGCTGGCACGCTAAATTGATGCGAACCAATTTTTTTTAGTCATAATATTCAAATATTGCTACCTTTTATATAATACAATCAATCCTTACATGAAAATATAACTCATTTACCATATGGCTATATAGACTTATATTATAAAGTGCTTATATGGTCAATTTTGATTGTTGCGGACAAATCATTTGATTATACGAGTCTGTCTGAGGTATGAAAACTCCTGAATTTTGTTTACGATTCAATATTTTGAATAAAAAAAGGACATGCTGGAACTTTAAATTGATGAGAACAAAATTTTTTTAGTCATAATATTCAAATATTGCTACCTTTTTAATTATACAATCAATCCTTACATGAAAATATAACTCATTTACTAAGCAAATATACAGATTAACATAAAAAAATGCTAATATGGTCAGTTTTAGTTATTGCGAAACAAATAATTTTTCAATACAAGTCAGTCTGAGGTATGAAAACTACATAAATTGGTTTACATTTCAATAGTTTGTATAAGAAAGTACATGCTGGCATGCTAAATTGATGCGAACCAATTTTTTTTAGTCATAATATTCAAATATTGCTACCTTTTATTTAATACAATCAATCCTTACATGAAAATATAACTCATTTACTATGTGACTATATAGATTTACATAATAAAATGCTAATATGGTCAGTTTTGGTTATTGCGAAACAAATAATTTTATAATACGAGTCAGTCTGAGGTATGAAAACTACTTAAATTGGTTTACGATTCAATAATTTTATTAAAAAGTACATGCTTTCATGCTAAATTGATACGAAACAATTTTTTTTAGTCATAATATTCAAATATTGCTACCTTTTATATAATACAATCAATCCTTACATGAAAATACAACTCATTTACTATGTGACTATATAGATTTACATAATAAAATGCTAATATGGTCAGTTTTGGTTATTGCGAAACAAATAATTTTATAATATGAGTCAGTCTGAGGTATGAATTTTGTTTATGATGCAATATTTTAAATAAAAGAGGTCATGCTGGTTCAAAAATTGCTTTCAATTGTATTATATGGTCCATTTTGATAAATAAATATATAACTGAATTACTACTAAATAGATAACTTGATTAAGGGTAAATATGGTCCGTTTTGGTTAATGAGATCAAATAATTTGTTTTACGAGTCAGACTGTCTTAGATGAGAAAACTGTTTGATTATGGTGAGGATTAAATTATTTGAATAAACATACTTAAACGATTTATTTGCGAAGAACAAGAAATTTACTTTAATTTTTTTTCAATTAAATGCAGATGTGTGGTAACATTTATAATTATCTGTAATCGTCAATATGTCAAGCGGAAATGACCAGTTGGTCATTTAATTTTAATGTACCTTATCATTTGATATTTTAGATCAGTGTATCCAGGATACGATGACAATCTGCATTAACGCGCGTTTACTACAAACAGTAAACGT
Organism: Mytilus edulis; assembly: GCF_963676685.1. NCBI lineage: Eukaryota > Metazoa > Mollusca > Bivalvia > Mytilida > Mytilidae > Mytilus > Mytilus edulis. The sequence continues at coordinate 50,359,707 of NC_092351.1, read as the reverse complement.
GCGTTTACTTTTTTACGAAAATAGAAGATGCGCATCTTTTCACGTTAACGCGGAGGTAAACGGGAAAGTAAACGCCCGTTTACTCTTTACAAAATTAGAAGACGCGCCGGTTTTGCGTTAACGCGGAGGTAAACGCGAAAGTAAACGCCCGTTTACTTTTAATGTCTACTGCAATTTCGGAGTTAACGCACAGTTAACGTGGCGTTTACATGAAGTGCACGCGAGTAAACGCCGCGTTAACTTTTTCGGCCCGTCTACATGTAATGCTTGGTCTGCACCCAACTGTACCTAGGTTACGGGAAATAACTCATACAATCATTAGTTCGTTTGAGTCAACCCTTTTCAGAAATACAGTCGAAACTTCTAGGTAACAGATATTATTTCCAATTTGTTATAATCCTGGTACCTTTGATAACTATTTACAGGTAAGTGCTTTAAATACATTGATGAAACTGACTTAAACAAACGCAAAACTGATTTAAAGAGTTATCTCCCTGAACCTAAGTCTACCCCTTAACATTTTTCAAGCTCATAATCAACTAATTGTGAATAAAAGAACAGAGTGTCGACTGTGTTGTACATATTATATCTATCCAAGATAAAAAAAAAAAAAAGAAAAAAAAAGAAGGGCAACAGCAACAAAAAGTAAAATTAAATTAATGTTTATAAGGGGCAAAACCTTTTGACTGACCTTCGAATTTGCTAATATAAAACTATGATATGAGTTTTATAAAAATTTGTCAAGAATTGTACATATGAGAGCACTAACAAGAGCCGACTGATGGACGTAGACAGTATGTCCCCAACAATGTATTACTCATTGGACAATAACTTATATTTTTTTTTTATTAAAGGTTGATTAAGTTCATAAATACTAACTAAAGGTTGATCAATATATAAAAAGAATGTGTGGTATGATTGCCAATGAAACAACTATCCACAAAAGACGAAGTAACACTAAAATTAACAACTGTATGTCACCATACAGCCTTCAACAATAAGCGAAGTCCATACCCCAAAGTCAGTTATAATTGGCCTTGAACATTTTGAAAATGACAAAGGAATAGGTCCAGTAAGACCCCTTTTCGGCCCCAAAATAGAGCCGTTTTACACAATTGTTAAAAGTAAACTATTAGTTATTTATTGGAAAGTAGAATGATTCTGCTACATAAATATGGACTGTTTTTGACAATACAATGTACATATTTATCGGGTACTAGCACACTAAATTACTGAAATCTTCACAATTTTAGCATTTTAGTTAAATTTTTGACGGTTTCCGTCTGAAATGAAAGTAGCCGCATTTGAGTTCATACTAAATATTGAAATTTAAGTTGTATTTGATGATAATATATAACATATATAAAGATGGAGTATACGTACGTATGAAAGTGGGTGCGGCCACTTTCATTTTTGACAGAAACCATCTGAAAAGTGATATTTTCCGGCATATTAGATAGATTTTTCATATTTAAGCTTGAATTGGAGAGTTTTTAATGAGTAAATCGTTAAAATCTTTCTCATAAACTAATTGAATCAACTGAAATAGACACTTAAGTGTTTAAAAAGTGACTGAAATGTTTCGTCAGATTAACCTTAAATTCTAGGCCAAAATCAACCCTTACCGGAAATACTCCTTTAAAACAATGCAAACGACAAAACTAACAGACTGATTTACGTATAAACAAGAATGCGCCCATAGTACACGAATTACCCACTGACACTTTCATTTCTATATGCAGTGCTGAGTGAAATGTGGGTAAAAAGTATCTAATTTAGCTTTTTAATAAGAATTATATATCATAAGGAACATATTTACTAGGTTTCAAGTTGATTTGACTTCAACTGCATCAAAAACTACCTTGACCAATAAATAAACTCATCATAGATACCAGGACTAAATTTAGTATATACGCAAGACGCGCGTTTCGTCTACAAAAGAATCATCAGTGACGCTCGAATCCAAAAAAAAGTTAAAAAAAAAAAAGGCCAAATAAATTACAAAGTTGAAGAGCATTGAGGACCAAAATTCCGAAAAGTTTTGCCAAATACAGCTAATAGACGATATTTTTTTAAACTTTTCGTGTTTTCTACAACCAAAGAACACATTAACTGTGAATTGAGTGTAAATTGCAGCTCTCCACTTTTGTGATTTATTAAAAACTCTGACCAAATTACAATGTGTTTTATCAAACCGAACTGGTAAGAAATTTAAACAAACTTGTGTAGAAAACAGCAGACAAAATGTGAAAGTGCAAGGTTATAAAATAAGCCATACAGTCAAACCTATATTAAGCAGTCTTTCTTGTGAGTAATCAACGACGATGGAAGTAAGTTTGTAACGACTTTGACTGACTATACAGCCATAGTGCACAGTCGGAGAAATAATCAAGGGTGACTGCACGAGAGAGGTGACATCTTAAGAGGTTCCACAATTATTTATATTCCAACAATACATCACCCATAGCTGGGATCGGGGCTAAGTGTTTTGGTGTTTTTAATGGGTAGAGTTATCATTCTTGTGGTACAATGTATTAAACTAAAACATGGCGGATTCTTGTGCAGAAAATTTAAAGAAAACTGTTTATACTCTTGGAGATATGTTGATCATTTTTAACTGAAACGGAACGGTGTGGAAAAACGATAATTCTGAAAGTCACCCCATTGCATGATATCTGTCACAAACGGGTTATAATTTCCGATTTGACATCGAAACGCTATGAATATGCTTTTCGTCATGATTTTTTGTAAGTTAGTCAAGCGAATCAAAATAACCATAATTGCTTAATGTTGAAAAGAGGATTTCGTCTGAAAATTTTGTGACCCTCACTGTGTTAGACAGGTGATCGCTGAAATGATTTAATTATAAAGAGAAAATACTGTGAAGTCCTTAAAGTGGTTAAGTTAAGGTTAATACTAATATTCAGGCAGATTTGACTGTACTTACAATTCTATTCTAACTCAACTTCAATTTTTTTTTATTGATATCATAAATATCAATCTCAGAATGTCTAAGCAAAAAAGGATGATTGTAATCGTCGTTCAAAAAGTGATAGGTAGTAATTCTATATTGCTTAAACATGTTAAACATGTTAAGATGTCAAAATTGAAGTTTTGGGATTATTTATTTTATATTAATACCCCAGTCCAACTAGGCCACGATCGCACTTCGATCTGTGATAAAAATGCAAATTTTGATGATCGTAGTGCGATCGTGTAGATCGCAGTAAGGTCGTATCACGGTCGTGGTGAGGTCTTCAAGATCGTGAAGAGCGTGGCCAACTTTCAACATGTTCAAAACAATCGTGGTGCGGTTGTGGCGAAATCAGTTCGTAGTAGAAGCGAAGTGAGAGCGCACTAAGATCGTAGTAAGATCGCAAAGGTCACTGTATAATCTTAGCGAGAGCGTGATTCTATTCGGAGAGACTGCGCTACGATCGCAGAGTGACGTTATCACGACCTCACTACGACCATCACGTTTTCACTGCAACCCAACTACGCTTCCACTACGACTATACCACGCTGTTCACGACCATAGTACGATTCTAGCACGCCCTTGCCGTCCTCATCACGCTTTTATTACGACCTGACTACGTTCACACTACGAACATCATTCTCATTGTCATTTTCACATAAAATATATAAAAAAAGCTCCCTAGATTGTGTTTGTTTGAATGTAATTATTCATTTGCTCTAACGGTTCAACCATGCTTCTCATTTTTATATAGATTAGACCGTTGGTTTTTCCATTTAAATGGTTTAACACTAGTAATATTTTGGGTTCTTTATAGCGTGCTGATTGATGTGAGCCAAGGCTCTGTGATGAAGGCCGTACCTTGGCCTATAATGGTTTACTTTTATAAATTGTTACTTGGATGGAGAGTTGTCTCATTGGCATCCATACCACATCTTCCTATATATATTGATACATCAATGTCATCTCTGCTATCTTTCACTAAAATATCGTCATTGAGCTTTATGGACCAGCAATAGGTTGTAATTAAGGTTTGATTGGTCGGTCCGACATCTCTGCTTGATCAGGATTCGTTACTTTGCTCCCTCTGCCTCTACATCAACTCCTAACACCATCCCACGTGTTCTGGTAGATTTTGGTGGCATGACTGTATTGTTTCCGAGAAATCTACGATTTAATCAGAAATAAAAGGAAATGAACTGTATTGATATGGAACACGATGTTGACGTTATTGCTGAGAACGTAGTAAGATGCCGCTATGAACGTAGTATAATCGTGGTAAGAACGTGTTATAATCGCAGTAAGACGGTGTTGCAATCGGATAACTCGTGGTATGGTCGTAGTGAGAACTTGAAGAGTGTAGAAAGATCTTGATAAGCGTAGTGAGGTCGCAGAATAAGCGCGGTGAGAACGTGGTATAATCGTAGCGGGATCTTTGTAGAAGCGTAGAGAGGACGTAGTAGCATCGTGAAAGCAACGGACATTTACATTTTCATGCCGCTCATACCGGGACCTCACCACGATCTAAATTAATTTTAGATCGTGGTGAGCGTGGTGCGATCGTGATCTAGTGGGACTGGGGCTTAAAATGTTTGTTTTCCTATGCAGGCTACATACATTTCTTTTGATTTAGATTAAGCACTTTGAAATACTTGATGAAATATACTTTAAACTTATAACAAGTATAATGGGCTATTGAAAATGTTTGCACCTGTCCTAAATCAGGAATCTGATGTACAGTAGTTGTCGTTTGTTTATGTAATTTATACGTGTTTCTCGTTTTTATATATAGATCAGACCATTGGTTTTCTCCGTTAGAATGGTTTTACACTAGTAATTTTGGGGCCCTTTATAGCTTGCCCGAGCGTTTTAAATATTTAAAATTTAACTGTCGAGAGTGGATAAATATCGTATTACACGAGATTTAGTGGTGGAATCTGTTTCTCTAATGATTTTCTAAGATTATGCAGTCGAACTTATTCATTCTTTTCAAATGATCTGCAAAAAGATGTGTTCTTTCTACGTGACGTCATCAGGCATGGCCGCCTTTTTTCATGCCGTCACAGTAGGAATATCAGAGGAAAGCAAGATAATTCGACGTCATAATCGGATTTTAACCAATGAAGTACTGAGATGAAACGAACCACACGTTGATTATTTTTTTTATACAATGGGTGCAGAAAGGGATAAATTGACGAAGAATTAGAGAAATATATTTAACTGAATAAATTATATTTTAATTTAAACTGATCATGATGTCTTATGAATATAGAACATACTTTAATGTGACTTGATAGCAAGTGCTGCAATCCACCCTTTTGTACGATAATCAAAATTCTGACCAAACTGCAGTTTATTTTAGCTCTACAGACGGTTCAACCGGTTAGATATTTCAAATATATCTAACAGCTACATTATCATACACAGTCAAATCGTGGAAATGCAACGTGATAAAATAAAGCATACTTACAATCCTATAAGTATCTATATATATATATATCCACTACTAGTACATTAATATTAAGAAAATCTTTTAAAGAATTTATATAAGTATATGGTTGCTGTAATAGTCGTGTAAAAGGTAACTATATATAATTATAGGTACTAGTAGTATTTTGTTAATTGATAAAATAATAACTGTCCGAATTTAAGTTTTTTAGTTGTTGCTTCTTAAACATGTAAAATGGCATTTATTTTTAATTTTGTGTAAAAAGAAATCGACAGTGAAGATTGATAAATGTAGCTTTAGACTGATTAACACTAAGTTAAACCCAAATTTAAACCTGGGATGATCCCAGTTATTTCAGAAGAGTTAGGAAGAGAACAGTTTAGTTATTTTCTTTAAAATGTTCTAGACAGACTAAAGGGTAAATGCAGTTGATGACTACAACGAAAGACCAACATGACCAAGGAATGTAACTTTTGTGTCCATAGTGTATACAATCAGGAACAATAAATACTTACACGACAGAATGTATTGATGTGCAGTAAAAGCTTGTATTCCTTTCTGTCACTTTTAGACACTCATAGTCTGAAAAGATTTAATAAATAAACTGTTAAAACAGAGATATGTCTCACATTTTTGTAAATTCGATAATGCAAATGTTGAAATTAAAATAGCAACAGTCTAACATGTAAGTTTGGCAAATATTGAAAGTCAATTCAACCATGAATGAAGGTTCATGATTACACAATATAAATGGAAATACGATGTACCAATGCTAATACAACTGTATACCAAATTACCAAATACTACTGACTTATCATCAGTAGTTTCCTTTAAACAAATGTGAACAAAAACTAATACATATAATTTTTGAAATAATTTCAAAGTAGACCATAATTGAGTATGGCCAAATAATCTGTATGGTTATGCGATGTACCAATGTTAATACAACTGCATACCAAATGTCATTGACCTTCCACTAGCGGGTTCCCGTAAATGACCTACCGCTAATCACAAACTACAACATGAAAACAAAGAAAAAGGGTTAAAGTCAATACGACTCTTTATGAGGGAGAAGGGCCAAATAATCTCCATATAAATAAAATATGACAATGTTTATACCACTACATAACAATTATCATTGACTTAACATTAGTGGTTCCGCTGAAACTAACCTATAAATCACAAACTAATACATGTATATGTAAAGGAAGCAAAGATTCAAAATGAATAGACAATAACTAAGGCGGCAGCCAAGGAAACACAATGTCCGCTTCATCCGCCGGAAACATCATACATATAACTCCCTTTTTGACTACGCCCTGAAGGCACGACAAAAAACTTTAAGTAGATGATACAGTCATGCTTTTAAAGCACGAACTTGTATTTACCAGTTTCTGCAAATTAATAAAACAATTTGCATAGAACGCCCATATTGGGACAGAACTTTATGTCAAAGACAGACGTTTATTATTTTGCTGATATTTCCCTCCCCCTTCCCCCAAAAAAACACCACAAAACTTTTATACATTTCAGTTCATTATTATTTGTTTGTATTCAAGATAAAGCAAATTATAAAATGGCGGTTAAACCAAAAGTAAGTGAAATAAATTTATAATTGTTCATATGCCCAAAATAAGGCATTTGAGTTGTGATCTTCACATACATGTACATGTACATTAATTTACACTATGTAAATCAACTAGTTTTAAAATATACATGATAGTTTTATAATATTATAATTTTTTAAAGGAAAATAGCAAAAATTCAAAATTATACCCTCGTTATAGCAATCGAGCACCTTTCCCCCGTTTTCTTTATCATGTCTAACAAATGAGATTGAGAAAGCTGACTAAAAAGCATGTGAATATGTTCAACATATCTTCAAGTCATCCTCTGTGAATTGTGTCGAAATATCAGGCGAAAATGCTCTTTTAAACTTAGCAGTTTATATAACCTACATACCTTGTGTCAAATTATAGTTAGGTGGACATAACTTAAGATGACAGGAACAATCTTCTTCAGAAGGTACACAATAACATGTTTGTTTTGGTGGTATAGTAAAATAATATCCTCTTGTATAGTCACAGCGGCATAATGTATCATTTTTCGTGGTACCGTATCCATAAACAACTTGTCCTTCTTCGTTGCAGTAAGATTTTGTTAAAACACAGCCATAGCTTCCATTAGTCACGAATTTAAAAGGTTGGTAGAAATCACTACTGCATTTAGCACCTTGAAGTGTTTCTTGAGTTGATCCTTCAACTATTATTTTTTTTCCTGAGTGCAAATAAAAATATTTTACCATCAAATACAAATTTACTGGAAAACAATTGTACAAATACAATAATCATGATATATGAGAAACAAAAATAATATCTTGAACCACATGTGATATGGGTTTCCTTGGCAGGTAGTACTTTGCCAACCCTGACAGGTGTTATGGAAAAGTAGTCCCTTTTTATCAATTGTTGTTTTAATGTCACATATTTTTTTCTGTTACTTAGGCTATCTTACAACAAGAGTGCACACATTAATTGATTTTATGTTGATGGTGTAAAATATAAAGCTTTAATTACTGCAACTATCACGTTAACTTAATATGTTCCAGAAGAATGATGTCAAGGTCATATAAACCAAACAAGAAATACATATAAATCTTACAATCGTTCAAAAACACTTAATATAGTTGACCGATTGCTTATAGTTTCTAAGAAACAGACTTAACTGCTATAACCACTGAACCAGGAACATGAGGTCAAGGGCAGATGACACCTGCCAGTTAGGCATGTACACCTTATAGTCCTTCCATACACTCAATATATTAGACCTATTGCTTATAGTATACGAGATATGGACTTTTTTCATTTTTTTACATAAATGAGGCCGTTATTTTTCTCGTTTGAATTGTTTTACATTGTCTTATCGCCCCTGTGAGATGATAATGAATAATTCATGAATATGCATGAACATTTCATGAACTGTTCATGAACAGATTTCATGAACAGTTCATCATATCTTCATGAACATTTGATGAGCAATTCATGAACTGAAAATCGACAGTAATGTTCATGAACTTTAATGTTCATGAACAATTCATGAACAAGAAAGGTTCATGAGCATTTAAATGTTCATGAACAACAATGATCATGAACCCTTTCTTGTTCATGAATTGTTCATGAACTTTGTTCATAAATAGTTCATGAACATTGAAGTTCATGAACACTTAAATGTTCATGAACCTTTCTTGTTCATGAATTGTTCCAGTAGATTCCACTGGAATTATCACTGGTAAATCCACAAACTGATTAACTAATATAAAAATTATGTGTGATATATAAACTTCTCTTCCTTTCTGTAATTCAAAACTTGCTGTCTCTGTATTTCCAACAATAATTGCTGAATAAAGGTATTAAAATGGAGTCTGCATAAAATCTGTTTCATATCATTGCTGGCAGCTCATATTTAATCCCCTAAAAGTACAAAAATATCCACAAAGAATCAATTGTTCAAGAGGTAATGATTGTATGAAGCAATACATTCAATAGAAACAGCATTATGCATCTTAAATTGCATTGGAAGTTTAAGTTAAACTCAAATTTAGTACCCCCCCCCCCCCCCCCCCCCCTCTTTATCCCTTGAAGATGAAACTGGCGACTTAAATTATTATTAACGTTTCACCAATTTAATTTACGATGAATATTATTCACACAATTTAATTTCTACATATCAGATTATCATATATACCCATGTACCATTTACATGTCAGATTACGATATGTCTGTTATGAATGTGACAACAATATATCAATTTATCATTCTTCATTAATTTATTGTCTGCCTAAACTTTCTGATGTTTTGCTCAGATTAAAATCCTAAATGTTTTATATTGCCTCAACAAATTGTATTTCATAATCATTATATGTTAAATCAAATACTTATCTGAAAACATCTGCGTTTGGATTCTCCATTTTTGTTATCCAGCGTAATCATATGACGTCATATTTGCAAGTGCGTTTAAGTCAAGGTGTCAATCTCGTCCCATATAATAGCAGCCCGAAGTTGATTCGTCCCTGTTATGGTATTTCAGTGAACTTCTCAAAATCGGTCGACCGTTGGACTACGGAAACAGCCGATTTGCGGGGTTTGCCGGTTTGTAGAAATTTAAAATCACAAGAGTTACTTCCCCTTAATATGGGTGTTTGAAAATGTTTTGAAAATGTATTTCACTTTCATTAAAATATACGTTTTCCTTTTAAAATTTTAGTTTTGTATATAATATCTATCTTAAAATACAGCTACAACTTCTATTTCATCTTATTTTATTTTTTTATTTTGCAGGAATAAAAAAATAAAAACACCATACATTTATGATATTTCACGAATAATTATGTAAAATGTTCTACTCTAAACGGTCGAAACGGTACCTATGATACTCATTTATACGTGTGATGTAAGTTATAAATGTTACACCTAGTGATTCATCAAAACTTCATGAACATTCATAAATACTTTTAATGAACATTTCATGAATTTTTATGAGCAGCTAGTGATTCATCAAAACTTCATGAACATGATGAACATTCATAAATACTTTTAATGAACATTTCATGAATTTTTATGAGCAGTTTGTGATTCATCAAAACTTCATGAACATTCATAAAATACTTTTAATGAACAGTTCATGAATTAATTAGATTCATGAACCTTCATTTATGAATTATTTATGAATTTTCATGTACCATTCATGAACATTCACGAACCATTCATGATAGTTCATGAAGTCATGAATTTCTTCTCGCCGGGGTGACCAGGGGCCTTTTATAGCTGACTATGCGGTATGGGCTTTGCTCATTGTTGAAGGCCGTACGGTGACCTATACAAGTTGTTAATGTGTGTGTCATTTTGGTCTTTTGTGGATAGTTGTCTCATTGGCAATCATACCACATCTTCTTTTTTATATTGACCACCAACACTTAACCGTGTTCACTCACTGATCCATGAAATCGAAGTCAAGTGAAAACTGACTGACAGGCATGAGAACTTGGAAGGTTGACACATACTAAATATGGTTATCCTATCACTCACAATAAGAGAGAAATTAACATTACAAACAATCATTTTTTTTTCAAGTAGATACTGAACCATGAAAATGTGGACATGTGACAGAGACGAAAACTTCGTAACGAGACATATACATGTATAATTATACAATGTATGAAGCATCGAGGTCTTTTACCTTCCTAAATATGAAGCTTTTATGAAGTTAGCTAACGCTGCTTCCGCCTCCACCAGATCACTATCCCTGTGTCGAGCTTTCGGAAAATTTGCAGGCTCGACAAAAAACGGTAGTTCATAAATTGTATCCAATCATCTTGCTGGATAAAATAGAAGAGGGGCAACAAGCATAAACTACAGAATGATGTAACAAATTGCATTTTATAAAAACATTATTTCCGCATTGGGAAAAAGGAAAGCCTTTATCGAGATGCAGACTTTAAAAAGTTGATCTTTTAAACGAGACTTTGCTATAATTGGACAGTATATGTTTTGGTCCTAAATCTGTGTTCCGTTAGGGCTAAGGAAAAATATATCATTTTGCCTTTGACTTAATGCAGAGTGCAAGAAGTATCTCATTAAAAAAATAACGGGTACACATATCGACCAATCAGGATTAGCCATACCGTTGTTTTATGAATACCATGTTGAAATTGGAGTAAAAACTCTAATTTGACATTAAAATAAGAAGGATCATAACAGAGGGAACATCTGTACTAAGTTTCAAGTTGATAATATAGGACTTCAACTTCATCAAAAGCTACCTTGACCAAACACTTTAATCTGAAGCGATTTAGAGACTAAGGATTTTCTGATCCTTTCTTATTTGGCACAACTTTTTTTTTTTATCAGTCAGGGGACTTACTTAAACAAGTGATTTTCTAAATCACTGATTCAAGTAACATTATTTCCATAAAGGTTGGACGTTAGAGTTGTCTTTCATTAATAATCACCTGTTTAAGTAGTACAAATAAATCACTAGAAGACGTGATTTAATTTTAATGTAGCTTTAAATATAGAATACTAATGATCCAGGGTCTAATTATGTTTCTAAACTTATCAGAACCAACATCTGTGTTGTCTAGGATGACCAGGTCATTTCAGGTGATGACCTTGTACTGAATCTAGGATAATGACATAAAAATCACTTGTTTACGTATCAGACCTCAATTTCCTTCCCAAAAATCACTTCTTTAAGTATCATTTTGTTAATAACCCACACTAATTTCAACAACCCCGAACAGTGAAATTTTTATCGCGAACAGTAGAATTTTATTACATAATCTGAAAGATGAAACCTTGAACTTCACAGGAAAAATACTCCCACTGCTGTGAAAAATCTTTCAAGAAAGTATCAGCTCATTATGTAAAGCCATTATTATAGCATTTTTTCAACTAAAATGGAATTTTTATCTAAATGATAGCATCAAAGGCATGAACCCTGCTACTTAAAAGAGACAAAAAGTTCATATTTTTTTAATTTTACTAATTAAAAGATATTATCTAAACCTATGTGTTTAAAATTTTGAAAAAACTACAAAATCCCAATTTGTGATAAAACCTCGAATTTGCTACTCAAATAAGTGATTTAAAAATCACTTATTTCAGTAAGTCCCCTGACTGTTTATTTGGGTTAGCAATGCTCTTCAACTTTGTACTTGTTTGGCTTTCTAACTATTTTGATCTGAGCGTCACAGATGAGTCTTATGTAGACGAAACGCGCGTCTGGCGTATTAAATCATAAGCCTGGTAGTTTAATCACTATTAAGAGAAAAGAGGATGTTAAAGCAAATACATGCAATTTCAGTTTTAAATTTAATTTTGTCTTTCAATTGTATAAATGTTCTTATATAGAAATATTAGAATTATTTGGAAATTTATGAGCAATTTTCTTAAAAACTTAATAACGACAGCTATTATTGCATCTCACTCTATTATTATAGAATTAGATTGACCATTTAGCCCAACCTTTATGACCCCAACAAAATATCAACACCCTTTAATTTCTGAACCATTTGCTGGTGACCTTTTATTTTAGATGTTAGAACATTTTTTAGAGTATGTCAGTGGATGTACTGTTAGCTGGAGGTACATGTAGTAATGCCCTTTAACGTCAGGCGTCAAACGGTAATTTTCGGCTATTATTATATGTAACGTCAAATTGGTAAATTTTTTACCGTGATTCGTCAAAATATCCTAATCGTGATTCGTCAGAGGTCTCAAATAATTATCGTTTCCGTTTTTTTTTTAAGAAAAAAATAACACCATTCGTCAAAATCAGTCGATGTTTTTATCGTCTAAAAGAAAGTGTACATTTTATCGTCATACACCAAAAACTACCGTTAACGTCATTTGGCAAGAATTTTTACCTTTTTTCGTCATGAAGGTACACCCATTACGACCCTCTTAGCTATTTTAAAGACATAGACAGTTAAGTTGGTATGTATTTAAAAAATAATTAGTATATACCTGGTGCTTCAAAATCGGGATGATCTCTACAAAATTCCACAAATGTTTTATTATTCTTATCATATAAGCAAAAGTAACTGCTGTTAGAGCCACAAATATTGTCAGCTCTATGTTTCCAGTGTGACTGAACAGGACACTGAAAGCTAAACACAGCATCAGATATCTTCAATATGGATATAGCCTGAAATTTAATTAAGTAAAAAGAAAATTTTAGTTGACAAACATATACCCAGATAAAATAAGCATACTGTATTGTGTTCTAAACATGTATCAACATTGGACTCAGACTTCTTTTAAACTGAGTTGTAATGTGTGTAATGCTATGTGTTTTTTTGTTATTCGAAATTGGCTAGAGCTATAGGGGGAGGGTTGAAATATCACAAAACAATGTTTAACCCCACTGCATTTTGGCGCGTATCCCAAGTCTCTGGCATTTGTTAGTCTATAGTATTTTATTATTTTATTTTTAGCTCATTTACATGATTTGGAGTTTAGTGTGGCGTTTAATTTCACTGTACACAATATATTAAGGGGACAGCTAACTAACTCCTCCGGGTGCCGGATGTTTTGGCTGCGTTGACGACCCATTGGATGCCTTCTACTGTTGTGTACACTTGGGTCGGGTAGTTGTCTCTTTACCATTATTCCCAAATTTCAATTCTAAATTTTAATTTTTGAAGTCTTACTTTAATTATTTCAGATTGGATATACTAGCTTTCATTTAACCACTCATCCAATGAATTATAAACAAGATTGCACACAAGCTTAAATCATTTCTGTTTGCAAAAATGTATCATACTTACACATATGCTGTATATTCTCTTTTCGCTATAAGTTTTTCTTTTGCATGCATTACCTAATTATCTACCCATTTGTCCATTTTTTTCTATTGCCTTTTTAAAAGCAGGATCGCATTCTTGCAGGTTACTTTTTTATTTAAATTCAACTGTATTTTTACAATTATCCCTAAAACAAGAGTCTCCTTACCAAGAAACAACTGTAAATATCCATGTCAAAGCTGATTTGGAAATATTCTGAAAGCTGATGCTCCTGCAAAAAAAAAACGGTATTAGTTACACATTGTAAAATAGTTCTAATACGATAATTTGATTGATTGTTGGTTGCTTAACGTCCAGTGGCAAATATTTCATGTATATTTAGGACGATTAAATTAAGTCGGGCGAGGCGAAGATAGAGCCGAAATGAATTTTATTGACCCGATAAATTCCGTATTAGGAGAACTGCACACTATGTTACGAATTTATCATATATTTGTTATTTAAATATTATTATATTCAAATTCAATTATTAGGACAATACCAACCAAGTACATTTAGATATGTAATCTATAACAGTGAAAAATGAAAAAATATTGGTACGATAAAGTAACTAAAAACAAATATTTATAAGGATATGGTAAATTACTCTACATTTTTGTAAATCAGGATAAAATGACGTAGTGTAAATTGATTTGGGACAGTATTAATGATACAGGTGTATTCTTCAAAAGAAATGTTATTTTCTGTCGTTTCCATTTTTGGCAACGATATAAACATGATCAAATGATAAATAATTGCGGGAATCTTATGGCTTACAACATGGCGACGTCCGTCAGCAGAACAGCAACGCGGTAATGCCCAAGCTCCACTGTTTACAATTTTGATTTCACGAGTAGATATAGTTTATATACATATATATTTTTCCGTTTTATTCATTGTTCTAATGTTATGTTATTGAGGACTTGCTGTAGTCGTGTGAAACACAATACAATAGGGACATTTACAATTGATCTTTGTTATATTAGCTCTACTGCTATATTTGTAACTTAAATACATTAGGAATGGATGCAAGTTTTCGGCTCTAAATAATTGTCACCAAATTTTTAATTTCATTAAAAACTAAAGAGAGGGACAAAAGATACCAGAGTGACATTCAAACTCATAAATCGAAAACAAACTGACAACTCCGTGGCTTAAAAAGAACAAGACAAACAGGCAAACAATAGTACACAAAATAACACAAACCCACCAAAAACATGGGGTGATCTCAGGAACTCCGTAAGGGTAAGAAGATTATGCTCCATACATAGCACCCATTGTGTCACTTATATAAGTACATACCCAGTCACACGTCTAATTTGGTAGGTCATATGTGTGAAAAGGGAACAAGATTATATAAAAAAGAAGATGTGGTATGATTGCCAATGAGACAACTATCCACAAAAGACCAAAATGACACAAACATTAACAACTATAGGTCACCGTACGGCCTTCAACAATGAGCAAAGCCCATACCGCATAGTCAGCTATAAAAGGCCCCGATAAGACAATGTAAAACAATTTAAACGAGAAAACTAACGGCCTTATTTATGTAAAAAAATGAACGAAAAACAAATATATAACACATAAACAAACGACAACCACTGAATTACAGGCTCCTGACTTGGGACAGGCACATACATAAATAACGTGGCGGGGTTAAACATGTTAGCGGGATCCCAACCCTCCCCCTAACCTGGGACAGTGGTATGACAGTACAACGTACAACATAAGAACGAAATAGTTATAACATTAGAAACATATCATATGTGAAAGGGGCAACCTACTATGATGGGGTTTGTAAGATTTACAAAAGGATGATTTTAACTTCACCACCTGGTTTAAAAGCTTTCTTGTGAGCATCAAACCTATATCAAGGTAATCATTCTATCTTGAATAGTTTTTTTAACACCCATAACATTAGAGGTATAACAAAAATGTGTCCATAGTACACGGATGCCCCACTCGCACTTCATTTTCTATGTTCAGTGGACTGTGTACTTGGGTTAAAAATTCTAATTTGGCATTAAAATTAGAAAGATCATATCATAGAGAACATATGCGCTAATTTTAAATTTGATTGGACTTCAACTTCACAAAAAAATACCTGTCAATATATGCAGTGCTCACACCATTGTATGCAGTGCTCACACCATTATATGCAGTGCTCACACCAATATATGCAGTGCTCACACCATTATATGCAGTGCTCACAGCATTATATTAAGTGCTCACAACATTATATTAAGTGCTCACAACATTATACGCAGTGGTCAAAACATAATATGCAGTGGTCACAACATTATATGAAGTGGTCAAAACATTATATGAAGTGGTCAACAAATTAAATGAAGTGTTCACAACATTATATGAAGTGGTCACATCATTATACGTTTTTTGTTGATGTATGATGAGATTATTCGGGAAACTCCGTTTTTTTAGCGGAAATTACCGAATCCATAATTGGTAATGCCCACCTAACAATTAAAGTCATGTTATCATTAACAATGATTAAGGCAGTATACAATGTTTAAAACTAATAAGTAAGGAAAAGATGAAACTAAGAGGTGAATGAATGAACTAGTTCTGTTCGTTGTAAGAAATGCGAATGGCAAAATGTACATTGTAAGTTAAATAATTAAAAGTTTATTTAATGAAATATCGAAGAAAATTTGTATGATATATTTCTCAAGTTCATTTCCTACTGAAGAACTTAAGCAAGGGGCCACTTTATAGTCCGTACTCAGTTTTAAAAAGCTTAATTACTTTTTAAATAAAATAGTCAGCTTTCTAATACACCTAAGTGCCGTATTACGCTTGCTTATATATGTCATGATATCTAGTAATTTTTGGCCTCAATTTTCAGAATTTGGCATTTTTACATGAATAAGTATACGTATCTAACAGATATGGAAAATGCAGTTTAAAGCATTTCATTGTAGGTGTTTAACATAACTTTACATCAATTATTCCAATTTTTTTACAAGCTTTTTAGCAGTTTGTCTTCTAAATATGATCAGCATTCTTATATAGAGATATAAACTTTCATAAGAAAAATTTACCCTTTCAAGACCCAGATTTACATTTTTATTTAAAGTTATCATCCCTTATGAAAACTGAGTTCGTGGGTGAATAAAACGTTTACTACGTTTGTTCGTCAGTTTGCACGGTTAATATATCGTATATATAAAAAGAAAAGTGGTATGTTTGCCAGTGAAACAACTTTCCACAAGAGACAAAATGACATCACAGAAATTAACAACTAAACGGCCACAGTACGGATGTCAAAGCCCATACCGCATAGTCAGCTATAGAAGGCCCCGAAATGATAAACTTAAAACATTCCGAATTAATGTACAAACAAACGATCGAAAAACGAACATGTATATAACACATTAACAAACGACAACCACTGAAATAAAGGCTCCTCCTGACTTGCGACAGACACTTGTATACAGAATGTGGCGGGTTTTAACATGTTAGCGGAATACTAACCCTCCCTCTAACCTGGGACAGTGGCGTAACAGTTCAACATAAGAACGAACTTTGAAAATCGGTTGTAAAAGGCTATTGTGCTCATCAGATTGAAATATAAATACATCTAACAAAAAAAGAGAGTGGACGTGGGCGGGTACTTGTATATCCCAACAACAAAAAGACACTATAAGTACTGATCTGAGAATACATGCAGTACTTGCAGTTACTGACGGCTAATTCAAAGCCACTATAACAACTAAAAAAAAACATGCATCTAAGTTTTGCATTTAGGTAAAGATTGAAACACACTGTGAGTAAAAAAGAATGATTTACTATTATTGGATAGTAACCATTGTCCATGAAAAAAGAGTCATCTTGACCTAAATTAATTCTGGTTAAGGTGCATTAAGATACAATATCTAATCAACTACAAGTCATAGAAGAATAATATCTTTTAGATCGCACTTCTTTGATAACAATGGACCTTGAAAAAAGATTCAAATTTGTGTTTAGGTCCAGATGATAGCAACAACACATAAAAGAGGAATGCATTTGTTGCTGAGCACTTCTTTGATTTTATTTAAAGTCCACAAAAATTATTTTTTTTGTAACAGAAGCACACAAAAAAAAACGATATTCGTTATTATTTAATATATAATTGTAATATAAATATATTAATGGAGAACTAATAGTATTGTTTTACTGTGAATTCTTCCCGTTGTTGTTATTGGCGTTCTAATTCTTCTCACATACAAGCTTGTCTATAGTCTAGGGATTTATGTTATTTTTGCTACCAATTGTTTTTCCATATCCCATGTTAGGATCAATGTAAAAGGTTGAAAATTTCATATCTGAATATTTTTTTCGTTATCTGGAAAGTTACTTTTGACGACTGATCTTGATTGTTTCTGTGGGGCTTCTTTCTCATGAATATGGATCACTCACGGGTAAGAATCGGAAAATTGTCGAAACTAATTTGACTTTTTTATGTATAGCATAGTCCGAATTATATTCTTACAAGAATTTAAATTCACAAACTAGTTATTTTGCACCAAACATTGCTGTGACATGCTTTTTTAAAATATGATTGAAAATCTTAAATGTTTAAGTAAAATTCTATTTGCAATTGCTGACCAACATTAATAAAAAAAGAAATGCAATGAACAGTATACGTCTGACAGATATTTGGTCCTCCTTGAAAAATACTGGGTCATAACATATCTTAATTACAGTCCCGAGTAATCTGAATATGCACAATATATGTGTATAAATCTACATGTTTTAATACGACTGCAAAAAAAAAAATGAAGAAACAAAATGGGCGTACATTGCTATCACGTCGTCGTCGTCAGCGTCGCCGAAGACAGGTGGTTTCCGGATAATAACTTTGGTATAAGTAAATAGAAATCAATTAAATTTTAACACAAGGTTTATAACCACTAAAGAAACTTAAGGTTGGGATTAATTTGGCGGGTTGTGGTCTTAACTGTTTAGAAATTAGGGGCCAAAAAGGGGCTCTAAATAAACATTTTTGTAGTTTCCACTCATTTTAAGTGTATGAATCTCTTTGAAATTATACCACAAGTTTCCACACCACAAAGGACGGGTTATGATTTGCTCGGAGGGCTAGGTGGGGGAGGTGTTATGGCTCAATCCGTTTAGGAATTAGAGGCAAAAAAGAGGGAAAAACAAGGTTTTTTTGGTTAATGGTCAATTAAGACAATTGAAACCAGTGTAAGGAAGGTAATCCAAATATATTGAGGTAATCCAGACATGTTTGATTTTCTCCCTTACACTGCTTTAAAATTATGTATAAAGATTTTTTTTTCCCATATCAGATTTCAGAAATTAAAAAGAAAAAAAGTGGGGGATACATTTTTCTTGTCTTCTTCGACTGTGGGTCAGTATGCAACAGCTTAGTGCACAAAATCAACAAAAAAAGGAGGGTATTTTTTCATTTTTGGAGGGGGTGGGGCAATTCGCAACAGCGTAGTGCAAAAGCAAAAAGATAAGTATGTATAAATTCAAATAATATAACCAATTTTAAGTTCTTTGACTACAGCTATTCTGTGTCAGAAACCTATTATGTGTCAAATATTTGATTCCATTCCAAATTCAGACCTGAATCAAGCGTGAATAGTGTGTCCATTTTTGTCCGAACGCATAGGCGGATCCAGGGGGGGGGCCCTGGGGGGCCCAGGCCCCCCCTTTCGTGGGAAAAATTTGGTTGATTATATAGGGAATCACTGAAGCATGACTCGAGAGGGCCCCCCCTTAGGTCAGTCAGAGGGCCCCCCCTTAGGAAAAGTTCTGGATCCGCCACTGGAACGGTTCAGGGTTGGACCTCTGCGGTCGTATCTAACTGCGTTCGGCGAAGCAATTTATTAAACACTTAAATATATATACATTTTAAATTGTGAATATAATGAAACTGGTCCTAAAAATAAGTAAAAAATGCCCTGTTGTGGAATAAATTTGTGGTAATTTGATCATACTTCTTTATTTACTTATTTCAATCAGTTTTAAATATTGTATCCTGCCTTAATGATAAAATGACTTTAATAACTGTTTAAATTTGTTTGCTGGGCATTACCAATTCAGGATTTCGATAATTTCCGCTAAAAAACGAAGTTTACCAAATGATCTCATCATACATCAAAAATCATCATCAACATCACCGATCATCACCTTCATCAACAAAAAACATATAATGTTGTGACCACTTCATATAATGTTTTGATCACTTCATATAATGTTGTGACCACTACATATAATGTTTGGACCACTGCGTATAATGTTCTGGGCACTTAATATAATGTTGTGAGAACTTAATATCATGTTGTGAGCACTTAATATAATGTTGTGAGCACTTAATATAATGTTGTGAGGACTTAATATAATGTTGTGAGCACTGCAAAAAATGGTGTGAGCACTGCATATATCGGTGTGAGCACTGCATATAATGTTGTGAGCACTGCATATAATGGTGTGAACACTGCATATAATGGTGTGAGTGTAGGATTAAATAGTGTCCCCCATTAAATGGTGTCCCATGGACAAAATTTCATGGTTATGACATGTGAAATTTTGTCCAGGACAGAATTGTATTATAAAATATTCTCCATATCTGTTTAAAAGTGTCCCTTGAAAAGTTATTCTATTTTGACCTTTGTTAGATATTTTTTCAAACTAAGTGAAATCATTTCCAAATTGATTTAATTAATTGATTAAAACATTTCAATGATTGCTAAATTATTTACCTTCTTTAGGGACAGAAAAAATTAGCTGCACTATAAAAAATTGTCCCTTGTGACAAATTTTTATAAAACATCCATGAAATTATGTCCAAGTACTAGGGACAATGTTTCACTAAGGGAGACACTATTTTATAGTTTACAAATGTGATATTCTGTCCAGTGAACAAAATTTCACAGATTAACTGTGAAATATAGTTCCAGAAGACACAATTTCATGGGACACTTTTTTGGCTTACACGTGCACTGCATATAATGTTGTGAGCACTTCATATAATGTTTTGACCACTTCATATAATGTTGTGACCACTGCATTTAATTTTTGGACCACTGCGTATAATGTTGTGAGCACTAAATATAATGGTGTGAGCACTTAATATAATGGTGTGAGCACTTAAGGTGGTACCCAACACTTTCACTAAAATTAATTTGGCTCGTTTAATTTTCATAAAAATTTTGTTAAAGTATTTACTTTGACCCTTTAACCAAATTATATTAATTTCAAAAATTTTGAACCAACCATTTTATCAGAAAAATTACACTGGTTATATAGCAGTTTGACAAACACCAATTTTGAACATTGAGAAGCTTAGTATTCCCTTTAAAACACAACGTAATTAAAACGTTTAGCTGATTTTACAGAGTTATCTCCCTGTAGTGTTAGGTACCACCTTAATATAATGTTGTGAGCACTGCATATAATGGTGTGAGCACTGCATATATTGGTGTGAGCACTGCATATATTGGTGTGAGCACTGCATATAATGGTGTGACCACTGCATATAATGGTGTGAGCACTTAATATAATGTTGTGAGCACTTAATACAATGTTGTTATCACTGCATATAATGGTGTGAGCACTGCACATAATGCTGATTATTAACACAAGGCAGTCATGGCGTTCCATAGTCGCAAATATCCGTTCACTGTCTCCGCTAACGCGTCGCCAGTTTGTCACGAAATTCAGGAATTTTTGAAAACTTGATGTTCATATGTATAAATGTGAAATGTTTTGTTAATACGTGTCTCATAAGGTATTGATTGTTAAATGTCTATTTATGCTCCTCCATTGACGATCTATAGAAACAACTATATACACTTAACCTAACTATGCAGCCAGCTCTGTTCGCTTCTCTATTAAATAAAAACCAACACATGTTATTGGCAAAATTTGTGCCACCATTTGTGGCGCTATTTTATTTCTACTCTAATGTCAGATTTATTTACAACAACTATAATGATAAGCGAAGGTGGGGACCAAACATTTGCCCCTTCACATAAACATAAATTAAAGTTAATAACAGAAACAGATTTAAAATAAACATTATAACAATATAAAACTTAAGTTACATTTTACCTAGATGTAATAGCTAACAAAGTAACATTATGTCATAGTCTTCTAAATACAAAACTTTCATAAACTTTCTCCTGAGTTTAAATAGTTAAAAAGGAGGTGGTTGGGGACGAGGCGGAAATCAATAAAATGAAAATTAATTGATTTTAAATCCTTTGATCAAAATCTCCAAGTAGTTCAAGATCCAGGGTTGGCAAAGTATTACCCACCCGGGAATTCCCGGGCGGGAAAACCCGGGTTTTCCCAGGCTGGGCTATACTCCCAGAAATGGGTAAAAGTGGGCATTACTGGGCAATATAATTTTTTAAGCTTATTTTAACACAAAATAGTAAAAACTTATTATAGTTTCATAGTATAACAGCTAAATCTATACTTTTTATACAGATAACCATTGACAGTCATTCTAGAAAATTCAATTTCATCAGTCAGGGGACTTACTTAAACAAGTGATTTTTTAAATCACTGATTCAAGTAACATTATTTCCATAAAGGTTGGAAGTTGGAGTTGTCTTTCTTTAATAATCACCTATTTAAGTAGTACAAATTAATCACTAGAAGAAGTGATTTAATCTTATTGTAGCTTTAAATATAGAATACTAATGATCCAGGGCCTAATTATGTTTCTAAACTTATCAGAACCAACATCTGTGTTGTCTAGAATGACCAGGTCATTTCAGGTGATGACCTTGTACTGAATCTAGGATAATGACATGAAAATCACTTGTTTAAGTATCAGACCTCAATTTCCTTCCAAAAAATCACTTCTTTAAGTATCATTCTTTTAATAACCCCCACTAATTTCAACACCCCCAAACAGTGAAATTTTTATCACGAACAGTAGAATTTTATTACATAATCTGAAAGATGAAACCTTGAACTTCACAGGAAAAATACTCCCACTGCTGTGAAAAATCTTTTAAGAAAGTATCAGTTCATTATGTAAAGCCATTATTATAGCATTTTTTCAACTAAAATAGAATTTTCAGCTAAATGATAGCATCAAAGGCATAAACCTTGCTACTAAAAAAGAAGCAAAAAGTTCATATTTTTTTATTTTACTAATTAAAAGATATAATTTAAACCTATGTGTTGAAAATTAAAAAAAAAAACTACAAAATCCCAATTTGTGACAAAACCTCGAATTTGCTACTCAAATAAGTGATTTAAAAATCACTTATTTCAGTAAGTCCCCTGACTGTTCATTCTCTTCTCTATTAATTTTATATGTAGGCAGAATACAAGATTTGCACGTTTAAAGATACCTTTTAATTACCAAGTATTGTTTCAATAATCCAAACTTTGAAAAAGCATTTTATTGAAGTGTTTAAGTGAATTGTTAATTATAATTGTTATACATTCATATTGCTAAATAAACACCCTACAGGGTCATGCCATTAACACTTTTAAAATTGAAAGGACTGATTATTGTTACATAAACAAATCTGTGTTCTAATCTGAATAATTACTTATTAATTAGTGACAGTACATATACATTATTTAAATGTGATGTTTCTTTAATACATGTAATTGTTAGTTCGTAATAGGAGCTATATTCATTTGAAAAGAAATTATTTACTTGCTTTCTATTTACAGTTTGCCAATCTAGACAAATGCTAAACAAACAAAATAGGGTATACATTTTTAACTATCTTATTAAATGTATTGCATTTGTTTTTATCACTGAATCCTCTTTAAAATTCAGACAAATATTTTATATTACCCAGTATTGCCCAGTATTACCCACTAAAACCCAGTAAAACCCGGGTTTTCCCAGTATTTCCCACTGGGCTGGGCAATACTCATAAAACCCGGGTTTTTGCCAACCCTGTCAAGATCAGCAAGAAATGCGTGCGCATCAAACTCATCAATATTCATGAGCAATTAATTTAGACAATAGCCGAAACAACCACGGGTTGGACATTACACAAATGCTCTGTTCTTCGCATAAATGTGTTATTTATTTTATTCATAACCCTATTTTATGCTCCTCCATTGACGATCTATAGAAACAACTATACAATGTATACACTTAACCTAACTATGCAGCCAGCTCTGTTCGCACCATTTGTGGCGCTATTTTATTTCTACTCTAATGTCAGATTTATTTACAACAACTATAATGATAAGCGAAGGTGGGGACCAAACATTTACCACCGAATTGTGTCACAATTTCCCCCCTGCTATTTCCTTCAGAATTTAAATGAACTCCATGCATATTTAAAATGTCATGTGTTGGGTACTGAAGCCCACGATGCACCCAAAATATCATTCGATTGCTGAAGACACGTTGTAAATTCTGCAGCTTGCAGTTCAAATCTATAACTCTGTCATTATATTGGGACACTGTGAGTCCACGTTTTGCCAAAACCTTATTCCGATTGAACAATAAGCCAACCATAACTAAAGGATTAATGTTAATTGAAAATAATACTTCTATAAAATACTGAATAGCAAATTCAATATTCACCACTGAATTTTCACTGCTGCCAATATCATTACTGCCTATCTGCATCAACACAACATCAGGGCTAAAACGGCGTATGTCTATCAAATATTTAAATAAAGAAGATACCATGCCCCCGTTAACACCTTGCATTTGTATCTCGTGATGATGAAGTTTAAAGTCGTGTGTCTGTACATAGTTTTTCAACCGAACAATGTGAGAGCTTCATATTTAAAACGTAATATAGTTATGATGATTTACCTTTAATCTATTGTTTACAATTTAATTCAATCTTCGCCTTCCGCTATTGTCAACTGAAAACTGCTACTTCCGATTTTGATAGTTGCGAAAAGGAGATTAGGAAATCCCAATGTTCTAAAAATAGCTAAGCTGTCAGATAATCAGCCTCATCATCATGTCCAGAGATTAGAAATTAAAAAGTTTTCATAACTTTTAAAATTCATATATGCAGTAGAAATATGTATTACAATTCCATATATTGCATTTGTATTGGCCAATGCAGAATGTCAATGCATCACAAACAATATGTATGTCCGACGTGAATCTTCGGTCAGCTTGTACCACTCTCAGCCTCAGTAAACAAATCAATAACTCACGAAGCAATCGATCCAAATCAATAAAATTGTAGAATTCTTGTCAACCACTAGTGTTCAGAACTATGGTACACTCATAGCACACTAATTACCGATATATAAAATCAATAAAATGAAAATCAATCCTTTGATCAAAATCTCCAAGAATTTCAAGATCTCAGCAAGAAATGCGTGCGCATCAAACTCATCAATATTCATGAGCAATTAATTTAGACAATAGCCGAAACAACCACGGGTTGGACATTACACAAATGCTCTGTTCTTCGCATAAATGTGTCATGTCATTGTACTATACTACATGATCAGTATCAGTATCAGTGTGACACAATAATTGAATTTTAAATTATTTTGTACCTACCTAGTTAGTGCATCATGAATACTTATCTCTCTATATATATAATTGTCTTAACACAGTTATTGTATACACAGTGGGTATGGTTGTCCTGCGAGAGAACGTTCTGTGCTGGTGATTTGGTCCTGTCAGGTGCTGGTGGGTCCTGATTCTGTGCTGGTGGGTTTGTTTACATTGTATCAAAACGGCAATAAAACGACTGTTTTGTTGCTTAATTTTTCTCTGATGCGTCATAAGTACCATGCAAAGTATATTACAACAATATTATATTGCAAAAGTCGTACAAGTTCGTTAAACGGAATTGTCCTGACGCTGTGCTGGTGATAAAAAAAACGGTCCTGGTTCTGTGCTCCTATGTCCTGGTTCTGTGCCTTTATATTTTAGTTAAAAGTGACATACATTCAAGATCATTGATGCTGTACTGTTATTGGCTAATTAACTGTTGTCTGCTTTCTTGAAATTGACATTGTTGTGAATCTGTTTACTGTTATTATGAGAGAAAAAATACTACTATATTTTCATTTTTTTTTTAAATTAACTGTAATCTTATTTATTGGCCTATTAATGGAACCCTTCTTGCACCCTTTTAAGATAAGAAAATATGTTTACGATTTTCGGGATTACGATCATTTTTTTGTACAAATCAAGTTAATTCACTTGAACCACACTGTTATTTTATTTAAGAATTGAATGCTCTTTTTTGTAAATTTATTGGGGTGTAAAAGCGTTGACCGAAATACACTTAAAATGTGCGCACGGTCAACGCTTTTACAACCCTATAAAGTTACAAAAAAAAGCATTCAATACTTATAATTACATTTTTACCTATAGGATCATGAAAACACGTCTTTTATCAAGTTTTTATTTCATTTAAGAATTGAATGCTTCTTTTTGTAAATTTATTGGGGTGTAGAAGCGTTGACCGAAGTACATTTTGTATGAAGCGCGGAAGCACTTCATTCTAAAAATGTACGCACGGTCAACGCTTTTACAACCCTATAAAGTTACAAAAAGAAGCATTCAATACTTATAATTACATTTTTTAGCTATGATTATGAAAACACGAATTTTATATATTTTATCATTTAATTCACCTGTGCACTTTATTGTTGGAGCACGTGTTATCATGAATGAAAAGTTGTATTGAGCATTGCAACTGCTTACGGAATAACACGTGATGTGCAGTTAGCCAATCAGAATAAAATATTATAATGAAACATACATCTAATGTAATTATTTACCTGTGCACTTTATTGTGGGACCTCGTGTCATCATGAATGAGAAGTTTTATTGAGTGATACAACTGCTTAAGGAATAACACATGATGTGCAGTTAGCCAATCAGAATAACGTATTTGTAATGAAACATACATCTAATGTAATTATTTATTATTATTACTTTAACTGTTAAGTCAGTTTTTGTTATATCTATTTTGCGTGACTGTATTTATGCACCCCTTCATACTTTGAACTACAAAACGCGCAATTTTACACCAGTACTCAAAACCCTCCTTCCTTGATGGGTGAATTTTACATAGACAAATAAAATCGTATAATATAATCAAAATGAGGATGTTAATTTGATGTATGCCTTTTTGTGCTTCTTCGTTACATTTGTTGTTTTTATAGTGATTAAGATGATAACACAATGTTGACTGCTGTACCCCTATTTTTGACATTTTTACCTATTGTGTCTGTTTGTTTTGTTCACGCATCGGTGACAATATAATGGAATTTGATGCGACTGTCATACAAGTGAGAGGTTTAGCTAGCTATAAAACCAGGTTCAATCCACCATTTTCTACATTTGAAAATGCCTGTACCAAGTCAGGAATATGACAGTTCTTGTCCATTCTAATTGTGAACTTTCCGAATTGATTTTCCTCTGAGTTCAGGATTTTTGGGATTTTACTTTTGGCACTGGCTACGGTTACATGGAAATGTAACAATAATAAAAATATTATTGTTACATTGGAGACTAAATACCGGAATGCATGGTCGGGTAAGGACCTGATTAATTACGAATGTAACAATAAATATTGAGGCTACGGTTACATAGCGTTATTGTTACATGAACTTGAAAAAGCAATGTACGATGGGACTTGTAATATGTACTAAATAATAAAAATTGATGACGTTTATTTTATATTTACAATACATACAATTATTACATACAATTTCTTTATTTTTGTATTTACAATGACAGTTTCTACATATCCCGAGTAAGTGGTTTTGGAGCATGTTTAAGTCCGACGCATTTTTTATGAATCCACTCCAAGCAGCCATCACACACCAGTGATGCCGCATTACGAACGTCTGTATTGCATACCATGCAATTCTATTCTGCAATATTCCTTTTAGAAGATAAGGCAACCTTTAATGTTTGCCATGCTTCTTCTCATCCAATATTTTGGTTGAAAGCATGTGGTATAGTTTCATGTCGTCTTTCAATATGATCGCATTGCCGTCTATTACGGATTTTAGGTTTACCTCAAATTTCAGTATCCAACTTAGCAGTTAGCAAACCTTGCTTTTGATGTATCAGTTTTTTCAGAGTTTGTTCCTATAGCTGTAAGAAATTTTGTGTCTTGATATTGTTTCAGTTTCATTTCAAACGCATCCCAAGTTTTAAATTTTCAGTTCATCCAAAACAAAATTGGTAATAGGAATCTCTTCATCCATTGTTCATGCAAAGTATAATGACAGTAATAAGAGTAGATGTGCAGTTTAATACTTAAGAAAGTGAACACTTTTCTCAGCCCTAGTTCTCAACAACAAGCCATTTTTCGCCTTTTGCACTACTAATCTTAAGTTGTACCTTTAAGAACATCAAAACCAGTAATACGTAAAACTATTTAAACGCCATTTGTTGAATAATAATATTTATTATTTATCATTATTAGAAGTATAATTGTTTATTACATATGAAAAAATTAAGCAACATAACTATAGAAAATTTAATAAATCTATCGTACATTGCTGTTTCTCATGTAACAATAACACAATGTAACCGTAGCCTCAGTAATTATTGTTACATTTGTAATTAATCGGTTCCTTACCCAACTTTGCATTCCGGCAATTAGTCTCCGATGTAACAATAATATTTTTTTTATTGTTACATTTCCATGTAACCGTAGCCAGTGCCTTTACTTTTTGCAAGATCACCAAAATACGTTGTAAATTATACAATACTTATATAAAGTAGATGATGTGGTATGTTTGTTGTCAATGGACAAATTTCTATAAGAAACCAAAGGAAGTATGTGTTAACAACCATACGACGTCATCGTACGACCTTCAACAATAACCCATAAAATAAAAATGTAAAAGATTTTGCATAAAAATGGAGAGCAAAAATATAGAACAAAGGACTTTCTGAGCGTTTGAATCATATGTCTTTAGCAGCTTAAAACGCATTTGTTTGTGAGCAATTTAGTGCTGACTATAAGAATGACAATAGTATTGCGGGTTTGTTTGTTTGGGTTTTTTTTGGGGGGGATGGGGGATAAGTTAGAGCGAGATTACAGTGAAAGTTTTAAGCTTGGCATAGTTTCTCGTAAGATTTAAAAGTTGTATTTAAAAAAAAATGTATCTTATAGCTATTAAGAATCACTTGCTGTATCTGTAAGATTTTTTCAACATATTTTTTTTGTCTGAACGGTTATCAGGTATATTTATTTTTCGAAAGTTCGATAGAACACTAAACAAAAATCACTATTTTATGAAAGGGCAGACTAGAATATGTCAGAGAATGAAGACGAGATAACCTTTGTACAGAGATTTTTGTTATGTTTAGCATGGATCAACACAAGGGTACATTACATGTATCCTTAAAGATCTATTTAAAAGTATTTGAAACTACCGTTTGCTTTGTTAATTGTGCCTTCAATTTCAAAAATTAAAATATCTCCTAGCTTCATACTACCAATTGAGTATAAAACAAGTATATAAGTTTAAATAAGAAATTCTTAGATTAAACACCTACATTTAACTTTTAAAGGTCATAACAGTTTAAAACAATACAAATCTACACACACAAAAAACTGGCTTAATTTCAACTGGTTATCAACCCGAATCGCTATAAGATCAAATATAAGCTCACCTGTGTCGAGGGGTCGTGTGAGGTTCATGTATTGTCTTGGCGTCCGCAATTACAAAAAGATCTTTTCTGAAATTACTTGACCAAATGTTACCAAATGATTTTTCAAGAGTGAATCTAGGAAAAACAATATTCATCAACAAACATGACCACTGTCTGTTAAAATGTATTCGAGTTTTTAGTTACAGCCGATTCCATTGAGTATGTAGGCAAAGGTAATATCTTTGGTTAGCTTGCTTGTTAGCTAAACCGTGAAGTCATTGTTAGGTAAGGTATATTATACTACCCTCCTTTCGAAGTAGCCTGCAGGTTCTACAGACAGAAAGATGTGTCATTTGTCGGACTAGTCTACTCTTAAAGTAGGGTAGTTTACATAACCTAACAATGACTTTTCTGTTCAGCAAGCAAGATAACCAAAGATATTCTCTTTGTCTACACACTCATTGAAATCGGCTTTAATATTGCAAAAATTCAAGCAATTAGGGCAAAACTTACCGAGTAAAAAAAAAATCAAAAGGCCAATGTCTATCTACCTTGCACATTTCAGAAAATTCAGATCAGATAACGAAACTGGGTCCAGCAACATTTATAAGCAATTTAAGATTTTGACCCTCACAGTTTCCATTCACCACAAATATTCTCGTTACAACGAATCATTTTAAATACAGAAATACCAGTTGTAGCCTTTTGTTTATCTATTTATATATGTATACGGATAAAGTTATGAAAGGCAGCAGGGTCACCAGGGTGAGGAGTCCATGTCATCTGAAATAAATGCTAAACATAGATCTAGAAAGCGACAGATAATCAAACAAATTGACACATAAAATGAATTATATAGTATTGTGGAATTTTTAACTTGTGTTCAATTCATTGGTTACACCTTTTACTAGGATAACAATCCTGTCAAGTATGAGCTGGGAAAAATATTTCAGAAAAGAAGATGGAAATGTGAAAGTTTCCGTGCGTCAGGTGCAACAGCATACGAACAGCTAACATGCCTCGTCAGGGTGGAAGCTAAAAAGTCCACGAAAATTTGATTTAAAACCTTTATTCGTTCCAACAAAGTTATTGAGATTTTGTTGAGGATTTAACCATCTACGACAACAAGAATTTGTTTTTAGAATTTACAGCTCTTCTATAAATATATGCACAGCAAACCATTGATCAAATTGCTTGCTATGATTGTTTGGATGTTTGTAAACGACAGGTAAGTAGTCTGTTTACTATATACTAGAATTTGTTTGGACAATAAACATTAACTATAGTTCCTGTCAGTTTGTATTTGTCCAATCAAATCCCAGTATGTATTGAAACTCCGCCTACGTCAAAACATCCAAGCAAACATAGCAAGCAAGTCAATCAAAGTTTATTTTTACATGCTTTTGTAGAAGAGCTGTACTATATAATGCAAAGAAGCGTTTAAGTCTTTCGCCAAAAAATACTATCAACTTCTTTTTGTCCTATGTAAACTTCCGTACCATTTCCTTCCATTCATGAATGATCATTAAATTGAACTGTAAAATATTTCTTGGTACCTTCTTAATTCCTTTATAAGTCTTATGTATACATAATTATGACAATAACTGTTGTGAGCACAAGATTTACTGCACACTTTTAAAGTTCTGCTTCATCAAACATTAAAATGTGAACTTAAGTTTTGAGACTTTTTTAATCGACACGATTGGAATTTTTGTATATGAGAACATGGTTTATCTATTAGTTGAAAATGCGGCTTTGAACTAGCTTTCAGTACCTGCGAGCATTCGTTGTTCAATAATGTGTGTCTTTGTGTTATTATTTTATGTGATAAATTGTTGTGTTGGTACACCACTGTAACAATGAAAGAGGAAATGAGGAGGGTTGGTTGGGTGGAAGTGGGGAGGGGTATGCGGAGCGCTAACAAACATGTCTATGCGGCATGGGCTTTGATCATTGTTGAAGCATCAATGTAAGGGGCATTTAATATCTTAATAAAACTATTCTTATTTTAGATACTATATATTGTTATCTGATATTGGACGAAAGATGTTGCCCTTTTATGTAATTATGTAATACAAGTTACGATCATTTGAAAACACATATTAAACAGCCAAATGGATGCACAAGAGCTAAAATAGGAGTCATAGATCCTATTGACAACAATTATCTGCCCAATTTTATTGATTTTGTAACATTTGTTACAAATATTACCAACTTCTTATCCAAAATCACCAGCACCGTATCAAGACCCACCAGCACAATGACAGGACCCACCAGCACAGTATCAGGACATGAATAAATTGACAAAATGCTAAATTTTAATAAATTGCAATGTTTTTTTCACAAAATAGTTTTGCCGTGTGGATTGCGGTATGGAAAGCGGACTCTATGAGCATTTTTGTTTTATTTTTTCAGTTCCAGATTTTCTGAAAATGAGCACTTTTGTGTTACGCTTACTGAAACAGTTTAGAGGGTCAACTTTTTAATGGTTTACATATGAACCCATAAGAAACAAAATTGAAAAATCTCAACTTTTTTCTTCCATTTTTTATGAGTGAAAACGTCAAAAATCATCATTTTCGTCTTTGTTTACAATTTTTCATTGATCACCAGCACCCGTCAGGACCGAATCACCAGCACAGAACGTTCTCTCGCAGGACAACCATACCCACCGTGATATAGTTTACAGTAAAACATATCGCCGTTTTACATTTATTGTTTACATGTGTGACAACGTTGTTGTTACTGGAATGTTTGATACCGTGCAACAGGTTCTGTTGCTGAAACTGGCGAAGATGCCGGAACGAATGACAGTGACCGAAGACTGGTCTAGGTCCCACGGGTGTCATTCGGTTTATCGAGAGAAATGATCGTGAAAAAATATCCAACGACGGTCAAGTATTGAGAGACGATCGTGAAAGTTCTGGTAACGGATCGTAAAAGACATTTAATGTACATTCTAGTTCAGAATCTTTGAAAAAATCGTTTAATTTTCAAAACGCGGAACAAATCCGAACAAAAAAATATGTCTGTCAAAACGATTTAACTTCCTCAACATAACTGTGAAAGAAGCATAAGAAAATATGAAGTACTTTTTGGAAAAACACAAAAGGCGCAATGCGTGTCTATGAAATTAATTACATATAACACGCATTTTGTACCTATAATGGTCATATTTCAGAATAAAATGATATATTTGAAATTTAATCTTTGGTGTATCTGATAGTACAGTAAACTTAAGTTATGTTTTTCCATTAAAACGTTAATTTGTTTATGAAAACCTTGAATTTGTTGAATTTCCATCAAACTTGATCGTGAAAGATCAGGCAACGTATTATTTCGATCGTGAAAGAAAATGCGTGACCCGACTTAATACTAGTAATCAGAAATCAGTATTTCTTTTACCATTTGATAAATCTGCAAGTGATTGAAGCCTTGACTATTTTGATAAGGATAAACATTAAAGCTATTATCTTTTTTCTATTCAACACTTTACCTCGAAAGTTAAACTAGATGCTGTAAAGAGCCTGTGTCGCTCACCTTGGTCTATGTGAATATTAAACAAAGAACGCGCGCAGATGGATTGATGACAAAATTGTATTTTGGTGATGGTGATGGGTTTTTACATCTTACTTTACTGAACATTCTTGCTGCTTACAAATATTTCTATCTAAATTGAACTTGGCCCGGTAGTTTCAGTGGAAAATGTTGGTAAAAATTTACAAATTTTATGAAATTGTTAAATTGACTATAAAGGACAATAACTCCTTAGGGGTGGTCAGTTGACCATTTTGGTCATGTTAACTTATTTTTAGATCTTATTTCTATATAATAAGAATGATCTTATCCCGGGCATAAAAACAATGCCGTATTTGGCGAAACCTTTTCAACTTTTTATCTCCAGTGCTGTACAACTTTGTACTTTTTTCACTTTCGATCTTTTATGTCTGGGCGTCACTTGTGAGTCCTGTGTGGACAAGGCGCGTTTTTGGCGTATTGAATTTTAAACCTGATACTTTTTGTTATCTATTAGTCATGTTTTTCTTTGTCTAATGTGTTCTCCTGTTTGTTTGTATTGTGGTCCTGTAATATTATGTTGTCATTTCAATGTTATATTTGACTTTGCCATTAAAGTGCGAGGTTTGGCATGCCACAAAACCAGGTTCAACCCACCACTTTTATTCCCCTTTAAAAGTGTCCTGTACCAAGTCAGGAAGATGGCCATTGTTATATTATTGTTCGTTTCTGTGTGTGTTGCATTTTAACGTTGAGTCGTTTGTGTTTTCTCTTATTTTTGAGATATTGAGATCAGACGTGGCACGGTACTTGTCTATCCCAAATTCATGTATTTGGTTTTCTTGTTATATATGTTATTCTCGTGGTGTTTTGTCTGATGCTTGGTCCGTTTCTGTGTGTGTTACGTTTCGGTGTTATGTCGTTGTTCTACTCTTATATTTAATGCGTTTCCCTCGGTTTTAGTTTGTTACCCCGATTTTGTTTTTTTGTCCCTGGATTTATGAGTTTTGAACAGCGGTATACTACTGTTGCCTTTATTTATTGCTGTTTACAGTTTATCTCTATCTATAATAATATTCAAGATAATAACAAAAAACGACAAAATTTCCTTAAACTAACCAATTCAGGAGCAGCAACCTAACAACAGGACGTCCGATGCCATTAAAGCTTAAGGCAGATAGATCTTCACATGATAAACAATTTTACACCATGTCAGATTTGCTCTATATGCTTTGGTTTTTGAGTTATAAGCAAAAAACTACATTTTACCCCTTTGTTCTATTTTAGCCGTGGCAGCCATCTTGGTTGGTTGGCCGGGTCACGCCACACATTTTTAAACTAGATACACTAATGATGATCTTTGTTGGTTAGCCGGGTCACGCCACACATTTTTCAAATTAGATACCCCAATGATGATTGTGGCCAAGTTTGGTTTAATTTGGCCCAGTAGTTTCAGTCTAAAGCAGAAGATTTTTGTAAAAGTTAACGACGACGGACGACGACGACGACGACGACGCCGCCGCCGAGGGACGTTAAGTGATGAGAAAAACTCACTTGGCGCTTTGGGCCAGATGAGCTAAAAAAACAAATTAATAACGTGTCAAAATAAGTGTGAAAGATTCAGCTCTGTGAATCGGTCTAGTGCACTTCAGGCAGACCGACACTAGTTAGCTAATAATATGGATATGCAACGTTTAAACCAAATGTTTTGTTATCCATCGAACAAAAAATCATAACAAAAGAAGCACATGTGTAATTTTGGATTGAACGATAACCAACATTTTGTGCAACAGAACTTTTTAAGTTCCTTATAAACAATGCAGATAAGGATTGATTTAACTAAATAGGACATACTATAGAATACCAAAGCGCAAATGCTGTAATGTCTTGTTTGCTTTACTTATGATAGTATATTTGTTGAACGTCTATGATATCAAGGGTTTTACTAGAATTGTCAAATGCACTTAAGATTGTCAATGTTTCATAAAAAAGGTCATGGTCAGATGAACCATGCCATACAGATCTCTACAAATATCCTGTACACCAACAACATGTGTTCCGATCCTTACAGTGCCTTAGAAACTGATAATTGTAAAAGTTATGCTTGGCAAATTAATTCGGAACATAAGGTCAAAAGTATGTGAACCCTGACCGACAGCCAGGCATAGACATCTTACTATCATTAAATAAATCAAACACAATTGAAGTCATCATGGTCATATAAGGAACATGTAGACAGACATATACACTATACACGAAACACCTTGTCGCTATAGCATACAGGTGTAAAATGTATATATTTAAAAGGCCAAACAACAAAAAGCAAACATTGCCGAATGATGCATGATAATGAGTTCAATGTTAGTTGAAACCTTGCACAAGTCGAAAATATACACCTTACAATCATAACAACAGACAGTTATCATGAAGCTTAACGAATCCTCGATACGGACTTGACCACTAAAATGAATCTTCATCCATGAAATGAGGCAAAATCAGGGTCAGGTGAATCCTGTCTGACGGACATTTAGTATAGGATCCAATATACAAAATATGGGTATCCTATAACAATGATAAGTGAGTACTTCACATGACAATACAAAAACTTCGTCCTACAATCATCCAATTATTTTACAAACAACATGTTCACAAATGCCCAAATAATAATTTTAATGTATTTGGCGTACTAAATTATAATCCTAGTACCTTTGATAACTATTTACACCACTGGGTCGATGCCATTGCTGGTGGACGTTTAGTCCCCGAGGGTATCATCAGCCCAGTATTCCATACTTTGATGTTGACATGAATGTCAATAATGTGGTCATTTGATACAAATTTCTTGTTTACAAAACTTTGAATTTTTCGAAAAACTAAGGATTACCATAGTCGTATTTGGTACAACTTTTTGGAATTTTGGATCCTCCATGCTCATTTTACTTTTTTGGCTTAAACCTATTGAGGATGTCGAGCCTTTTTAATATCAATAACAAATATCAATTATCATATAATGGAAGAATAATGTGAACGTTCTTCGAAGCATCAGATCTTTCACGATTCTTTTCACGATCTTCAAAAATGCGGTACGTGATCTTTCACGATCCAAAAAATCAATTTTGTGTAGATAGTTCTTTATTTACCAAGTTTCACATTATATTTATACAAAATAACTATGAAAACCGTTTAATAAATTCAAAGTCAATGCCCTAATTCTGATAAACGTAGTTTATCTAGTCGAATTTGTGAAAAAATCGTGTTTGTTTTCATTTTTTATGTCATTGAAATGTCGAGAAGCAATCTGCCTTTTGTCGTTTTGTAATAACTATGTACTTTTGAAACTGGATATTCTGACATACTGATCATAATGTTGAACCATTTTGACAGACAGTTTTATTTTGTCGTAAATGTGACTGAGTAATTAATTAAATTAGAATATTTACTGAACTTTCATATGTCTTCTCGATTAAATGTCTTTCACGATCCGTTACCAGAACTTTCACGATCGTCTCTCAATACTTGACCGCCGTTAGATATTCTTTCACGATCATTTCTCTCGATGCACCGAATGACACCCGTGGGTCCGGTAAGAGCCGATTTTAGCCTCAAATTTCCGGTTCATCCAACGAAAATTTTTGGACACTTTTCCAACACTTGAGTGTCTATTTCAATTGATTCGATTAGTTGATGTGAAAAATTGTAACTTATTTAGTCATTAAAAACGCTCTGATTCAAGCTTAAAATATGAAAAATCTATCAAACATGCCAAAAAAAACCGTCACTTTTCAGATGTTTTTTGTCAAAAATGAAATTGGCCACATTCGTGTTTATCCTCAACCTTTATATATGTTTTGTTTTATCATCAAATACAAATTACATTTCAATATTATGATTGAACACAAATGCGGCCACTATCATTTTAGACGGAAACCGTCTAAAAATTAACCAAAATGCTAATATTTTGAAGATTTCAGTAATTTAGCATGACTTAATGATGCTAGAACGCGATATTTGTGCAGTATATTGTCAAAAACAGCTCATATTTATGTAGAAGAAGCATTTTACTTTCCAAAATAGCTAAAAGATTACATTTTCAAATTTTCTAAAACTGCTATATTTTCGTGCCAAAAAGGGGTCTTACTGAACCTACTCCTTTAAAAAAAGGAAATTATTTTAGATCTTTGGAATTTCGATCAAAGCTTCAAAATTTTAAAATTCAAAACTTTTAAAAAAAGTTTTCAAATTTTTAAATTTTCACCAAATAATCAATTATCGTTTAATCAAATATCGTTTTTAAATTTGATAGTTTAGATATTTGACCAACCTTTAAAAGTACTAAACTTAACGAACAGTTTTGAATATTTCGCTTTTTGGAAGTTTGATTTTTAAAATTTTTGACGAAGATATCAAAATATCAAAATTAGAAAAGGGGAAAAAGAGGGGTACATTTAAACAGCCAAACGGAATAAAAGCGGAACGAAACGAAACAAAATAAATATATTATACTCTATTTGGGAATTGGAAATATAAATATTGTCACTATAGTGACACTATATTTGACTTGTATACCTCCACGAGTGGCTTCAATAATGGTATATTATTTTTCAGGTGCGGATCCATGAATTTGAAAATTAAAGGGGGCCTAGTTAGACAACAATTGGACCGATGCTTGTAAAATGGATAATGCATTTATTATACATGTAGCCCTGTTAGGAGTGGGTGGTCCACTAAATCCGCCTCTATTGTTTAATAGCGACTTAAACAGTTAAAGGAAACGGGACATTTTTGTATCAAGGGATAGTTCCGTATTTGTTATTTGCACATTTTAAGTTATCGTACTACAATTATCTCTGAGCAAAGTACAAGTAGCTACGTCCATTCAGAATGGGTCGTGTAAAGTGAGTGCAACTATCTCTGCATGATGAAATTTGCCATTTTGGACATACATTTTTTGTACACCAATGGTGCTCTCGAAAAACTAGGACAATGTAAAACGTTGTAAATTTTCAGTAAAGCTTTTACATACGGAACGCTTAAATTTTCGAATATTTGAAAGTCAAGTATATACATCTATAAGAACCGAAACAATTGAAGAGGTGTTTGGCCAAGAGGAAAGTTAAAACATCAAATTCAATCTAAGTAGATATAAGACTCTTTGGTAGGAGTGCCAATGAGACAACTCTCTATCCAAGTCACAATTTGTATATATATAATCTTACTTGAGTAAACAATTGTATGTCAAAGTACGGTCTTTAACCCGGAGCCTTGGCTCACACCAATTAGGGCTAACTTCCCAAGGGAGTTGTAACCTAAGATTCTTTGTAAAACGACATATTTTAAATGATAGATTATTGGTTGCAAGTAGCAAATATTAAATGCATGCTCAAGACGATAACTAATTAACAATATATACAACAGTTAGGTCACGTAAGAGTCCGTTCAAGATAATGATCGGCATATTTATATGACACTGGCAAATGAGGGAACTACATGTATACCTAGTAATCAGATTTTCTCTAAATGCTTTGGTTACATAGATATAAAGACAAACACTGCATTTACCCCTATGTTCTATTGTTAGCCATGTTGGTTTCAATTTCAGGTTCATCTGATGAACAATTTTTGACAATTTTTAAACACTGAATTGTCTTCTTCGGTCGATTAATTTAGGTTAAAATTGTGAATATTTCAGGATTTAGAATGACTTAATGATGCTAGTACACGATATGTGTATTGTATTGAAAAGAAACAGCCCATATTTATTTGACACAAATATTCTACTTTCCAATAGATAGCCTAAAGTTTGCATTCAAACAATTTTTTGAAAACTGCTTTATTTTCGGACCAAAAAAAAAAGGATCTTACTGGACCTATTCCTTTTGTCCAGTAGTTTTAGATGATAAGATTTTTGTAAAAGTTAACGACAAAGGACGACGACGGACGCCAAGTGAATAGAAAAGCTCTATATGCCCTTCGAGCTAGGTCAGCTAAAAAGAAAAATAATGGGGGGTGTCACGGGATATGGCTATATAGGTCTTGTAGAAGAGAAACAGGCGCTTCTTCTGCACTAGGTATCGAAGGGCGCTATGTTCAAAAATCTGAAACTAGAGCTCAAAAATCGAAAAAAAGTCAAAAAATTAGGGGGGTCGTCCTATTCCAGGCCTCCAGAGAAAAATAATGAGGGGTGTCACGGGGAATGACTATATAGGTCTTGTAGAGAAGAAACAGGCGCTTCTTTTGCGCTAGGTATCGAAGTGCGCTATGTTCAAAAATCTGAAACTAGAGCTCAAAATTAGAAAAAAAAAGTCAAAAAATTAGGGGGGTCGGCCTATTCTAGGACTTCTAGAGAAAAATAATGAGGGGTGTCACGGGATATGACTATATAGGTCTTGTAGAGGTGAAACAGGCGCTTTTTTTACGCTAGGTATCGAAGGGCGCTATGTTCAAAAATCTGAAACTAGAGCTCAAAATTTGAAAAAATGTCCAAAAAATGGGGGTAGGGTCGGCCAATTCTAGGAGTTCTAGAGAAAAATAATGGGGGGGGGGGGGGGGGGTGTCACGGGATATGAGTATATAGGTCTTGTAGAAGAGAAACAGGCGCTTATTTTGGGCTAGGTATCGAAGGGCGCTATGTTCAAAAATCTGAAACTAGAGCTCAAAAATCGAAAAAAATGTCAAAATAATTGGGGTAGGGTCGGCCTATTCCAGGAGTTCTAGAGAGAAATAAAGGGGGGTGTCACGGGATATGACTATATAGGTCTTATAGAGGAGAAACAGGCGCTTTTTTGCGCTAGGTATCGAAGGGCGCTATGTTCAAAAATCTGAAACTAGAGCTCAAAATTCGAAAAAAATGTCAAAAAATGGGGGTAGGGTCGGCCTATTCCAGGAGTTCTACAGAAAAATAATGGGGGGGGGGGGGTGTCACGGGATATGACTATATAAGTCTTGTAGAGGAGAAACAGGCGCTTCTTTTGCGCCAGGTATCGAAGGGCGCTATGTTCAAAAATCTGAAACTAGAGCTCAAAATTTGAAAAAAATGTCAAAAAATTAGGGGGGTCGGCCTATTTCAGGGCTTCTAGAGAAAAATAATGAGGGGTGTCACGGGAAATGACTATATAGGTCTTGTAGAGGAGAACCAGGCGCTTCTTTTGCGCGAGGTATCGAAGGGCGCTATGTTCAAAAATCTGAAACTAGAGCTCAAAATTTGAAAAAAATGTCAAAAAAATGGGGGTAGGGTCGGCCTATTCCAGGAGTTCTAGAGAAAAATAATGGGGGGTGTCACGGGATATGACTATATAGGTCTTGTAGAGGAGAAACAGGCGCTTCTTTTGCGCTAGGTATCGAAGGGCGCTATATTCAAAAATCTGAAACTAGAGCTCAAAATTTGAAAAAAATGTCAAAAAATGGGGGTAGGGTCGGCCAATTCCAGGAGTTCTAGAGAAAAATAATGGGGGGTGTCACGGGATATGACTATATAGGTCTTGTAGAGGAGAAACAGGCGCTTCTTTTGCGCTAGGTATCAAAGGGCGCTATGTTCAAAAATCTGAAACTAGAGCTCAAAATTTGAAAAAAATGTCAAAAAAATGGGGGTAGGGTCGGCCTATTCCAGGAGTTCTAGAGAAAAATAATTGGGGGTGTCACGGGAAATGACTATATAGGTCTTGTAGAGGAGAAACAGGCGCTTCTTTTGCGCTAGGTATCGAAGGGCGTTATGTTAAAAAATCTGAAACTAGAGCTCAAAATTTGAAAAAAATGTCAAAAAATTGGGGTAGGGTCGGCCTATTCTAGGAGTTCTAGAGAAAAATAATGGGGGGTGTCACGGGATATGACTATATAGGTCTTGTAGAGGAGAAACAGACGCTTCTTTTGCGCTAGGTATCGAAGGGCGCTATGTTCAAAAATCTGAAACTAGAGCTCAAAATTCGAAAAGAATATCAAAAAATGGGAGTAGGGTCGGCCTATTCCAGGAGTTCTAGAGAAAAATAATGGGGGGTGTCAAGGGATATGACTATGTAGGTCTTGTAGAGGAGAAACATGCGCTTTTTTTACGCTAGGTATTGAAGGGCGCTATGTTCAAAAATCTGAAACTAGAGCTCAAAATTCGAAAAAATGTCCAAAAAATGGGGGTAGGGTCGGCCAATTCCAGGAGTTCTAGAGAAAAATAATGGGGAGTGTCACGGGATATGACTATATAGGTCTTGTAGAAGAGAAACAGGCGCTTCTTTTGCGCTAGGTATCGAAGGGCGCTATGTTCAAAAATCTGAAACTAGAGCTCAAAAATCGAAAAAAATGTCAAAAGAATAGACCACTTTCGAGTTCATCCGTCACCGGAAAAAACTCGTCAATTATACGCGCTTTTATCACCGTCATTTGTGCGTTTTGGGGCGTCGTCACTTCCCTTCCAATGTTGAGCGAGTGGTTGGAAAACTATAATTCTATATTATACGAATTGTTCGGCAAATTGAATTCTCAAAATTGACAATCAACACTGCTGTCATTAGGGAATTGTCAGTAAGTACCTACAGAGCAACCATTATTTCTAGTTTATCCTGCACAAAGACGATCACTAAAACGCTTGATGAACGTAAATAGTGCAGGGATACAGGCGACCCCCTCTATCTGGTAAATGACGTCATAAAGGCGTGCATAATTGACGAGTTTTTGCCGGTGACGGATGAACTCGAAAGTGGTCTATTGGGGTAGGGTCGGCCTATTCCAGGAGTTCTAGAAAAAAATAATGGGGGGTGTCACGGGATATGACTATATAGGTCTTGTAGAGGAGAAACAGGCGCTTCTTTTGCACTAGGTATCGAAGGGCGCTATGTTCAAAAATCTGAAACTAGCGCTTAAAATTTAAAAAAAATGTCCAAAAAATTGGGGATAGTCGGCCTATACTAGGACTTCTAAAGAAAAATGATGAGGGGTGTCACGGGGTATGACTGTACACGTCTTAAAGAGAAGAAACAGGCGCTGCTTTTGCGCAAGGTCTGAAAGGGCGCATGTTCAAATATTTGAATCTAGACCCCGAAATTTAAAAAAAGAACCAAAAAAAGAGAGAAACACTGGAATTTACCTATCTATTCTCTTTAAGAGAAAAATAAATAGCTAGGACAGCTGACAACGTTCGATATATCTTTTTGCAATGTATATTTCAAATTCCTTTTTATCTGATTTATTAAGTCTTAAGTTCCTTACCATCAAATTCTGAATGTGCCTGTTCTAAGTAAGGAGCCTTCAATGAAGTGCGTTATTTTTTGGAACTTGGTAACTGTAGTCTATTTTTGTCGAGCCTGCAACTTTTGTTGCAGAAAGCTCGACATAGGGATAGTGATCCGGCGGCGGCTACGGCGGCGGTGTTAGCTCACTTCTAAAAAGCTATATATTTTAGGACGTGGAAGACCTGGATGCTTCATATTTTGTATATAGATGCCTCATGTTACGAAATTTCCGTCAGTCACATATCCATTGTCCTTGACCTCATTTTCATGGTTCAGTGACCACTTGAAAAAAAAGTTCAGATTTTTTGTAATGTTAAATTCTCTCTTACTGTAAGTAATAGGATAAGTATATTTAGTATGTGCGTACCTTGCAAGGTCCTCATGCCCGTCAGACAGTTTTCACTTGACCTCGACCTCATTTCATGGATCAGTGAACAAGGTTAAGTTTTGGTGGTCAAGTCCATATCTCAGATACTGTAAGTAATAGGTCTTGTATATTTGGTGTATGGAAGGACTGCAAGGTGTACATGTCCAACTGGCAGGTGTCATCTGACCTTGACCTCATTTTCTTGGTTCAGTGGTTATAGTTAAGTTTTTTGTGTTTTGGTCTGTTTTTCTCATACTTTATGCAATAGGTTTACTATATTTGTTGTATGGAATGATTGTAAGGTGTACATGTCTAGAAGTCAGATGTCATCTAACCTTGACCTCATTTTCATGGTTCAGTGGTTATAGTTAAGTTTTTGTGTTTTGGTCTGTTTTTCTCATACTTTTCGCAATAGGTTTACTATATTTGTTGTATGGAATGATTGTAAGGTGTACATGTCTAGCGGTTAGATGTCATCTGACCTTGACCTCATTTTCATGGTTCAGTGGTCAAAGTTAAGTTTTTGAGTTTTGGTCTTTTCATCTAATACTATATGTCATAGGTCAACTATATTTGGTGTATGGAAATATTTTATGATCTATATGTCAGTCGTGCAGATTTGATTTGACCTTGACCTGGTTTCACGGTTCATTCCTCAGTGTTAAGTTTTTGTGTTTTGGTCTATTTTCTTAAACTATAAGCAATAGGTCAACTATATTTGTTGTATGGAAGCATTGTTAGCTGTACATGTCTGCATGGCATATGGTTCAACTGACCTTGACCTCATTTTCATGGTTCATGTTAAGTTTATGTGACAGTCGTAATAAAGCTTTATATTTAGGAGTATCAACATAATATCAATGATTAGTAAAGAAGGCGAGACATTTCAGTGTGTGCACTCTTGTTATTTGTTTTAATTTGTTTATTATTTTGTATATAAATCGGGCCGTTATATTTCTCATTTGATTTGTTTTATATATGTCTGTTTTTGGCCTTGTACAGCTAACAATGTAGTTTTGTTTTTTTCTAATAGTTATCGGCTGTGCTGTGACCTATAGTTGTTACTTTCCAAGCCATGTTGACTACTTGTCGAGAGTTTTCTCATTGGCACTCATACCAAATCTTCTATTTGTAATATCAAGCCTGTTGAAGTCCAGGTCAAATTTTGAAGAGCATGTGTTGGAACACCTACATTGGGAATACTGTACATGTATTACAACAAATATGATCTTTTATTTTCTTCTTACGGTAATCTGTGTCTTTGTCACCTTTGTTTGTTCTAAGGAACTTTTGAAATCTGTTGAACTTTGAACCTCTAATGACTTGTACCCTATGAACCACTTGACTTTCCATTAATTTTTTTAAACTCAAATTTGATGATTTTTACAAAATAACTGCACCAGCACTGTTGCTTGTTCCAAAGGAAATTGGTTGATAAGTATGAAAGAAACATGCAGTAATGTGGCCAATTCATAGCGCTATGGTTGTTACTCATTGTTGAGGGTCGTAGGGCAACCCTATTCTATAAATGTCTTTATCCTTTGGTTTCATTACTGAGTTGTTCTGTATTGTCAATCATACCACATCTGATTATTATATGAACAGGTTTGTTTCGAAAAAAAAATGAAATTATAATTATTAATATATATATATTACTGTATTTTATGACTTGGCAATACGGATAAGCAACCTACGATCCATTATGTATTGAACTTAAAACACTTGTTATGCCTTACTTTCTGTTTTAAGTACTTCCTGTTTAAAGTATTCAATATGCCAATTTAACTCTGCAAAAAATATGAATGGAAAGACCGATAGAAAAAAGAACATGTTTATTTCTAAAATTTATTTTATTCTTATTAAAACATTTAATTAATTACTTCTCAAAATATTTACATGACAATTTATTATCAAGTAAATTTACGAAGTATGCTTCTATCAGTTTGTATTCAACCATTTATTTAGTTGATCAATATATACCTTTTTACAGTGTGGTTTTAGCATTACCACTGAATAATTGGCGCAACTGCAGAAAATGCAAAAACACTATTCGGACTAACAAGAACACAAGTACCTTATTTCATTTTCAAATCATGTCAATTTTTTCTCAGTTTTTCGTTTAGTGTTGACAAGGTAAGAACAAATGTCAGAAAAAAAACATATTTACAAAGCGTTGAAATATAAATACTAAAAAATGAATAGTACTTTGATGTTAGATTTTGTTGTGAAATCCTACATTAAGTGTGTTCAAAAGGGCGGTAATTTCTTCCGAACCGTGATCAGATGTGAAATTATACTAATGCCAAATTTACTAAGCTTGTAATTAATAATAAAATGTTATTTTCAGGTTAAGTTTTTGTGATTTCTATGACAGTTTAATAGTGCACTTTGATAATAAAAAGTCCCCAATTAGAGTAGATTGTGATTTTCGTACATAAGATGTTCATAATATCTCTTAAAATTTCTTGA
This sequence comes from Mytilus edulis, assembly GCF_963676685.1. Taxonomy (NCBI): domain Eukaryota; kingdom Metazoa; phylum Mollusca; class Bivalvia; order Mytilida; family Mytilidae; genus Mytilus; species Mytilus edulis. The sequence goes on along the minus strand of NC_092351.1, from coordinate 50,314,802 downwards.
ACACGAAAGTTTCTTCAAAAATTAACAAGAACTTTTTATTGGAATTTCAACTCAAGTCATTTTCTCAAAAGAGTAAATAAAAAAATAAAAAAAATAAAATTTGTGCCTGGATTATAGTTCAAGAAAATACACCAGACAGATGCAAGGAGGTTGATAACTACTTAAATAATTCCCATGGTCACCCATAGGAAAATATTCGATTACTTGAAATATTTAAAGTGGTAAATACTTCTACTCATTCAGTAAACACTGATGTTTTTTAGTAAACGGATCAAATGTTCCTCATCAGTGGGCAAATGTCTTCCATATACTTCAACTCCCGGATAACCAACAATGTTACAAGTGCAAATCATACATCTAAAATATAGAACCTTACAACATAATGAACAATATTCTGAACAATATTACCCGAAAAAAGGTTTATTAAAGAATTACAAAAGAAAACCGTCCTTGGTTTTATACGTTAGATATGGTGTTGAAATTTGTCCCATCGAAATTAAGAGTGACAAAACAGATCATCTACCTGCAGTATAAACCCAACAACTATGTTTTCTTACTATCCTTTAGAAAGAGAAGTGGGCATATATGGTAAAGAGTCTTCGATACCCACCATAACATACATTGACAGACTGTCTACATGATTTGATAAAATTTAGTTCTCTTTATTCTGCCTTTTAAACTCAATAGCTGAAACTTCGGTTTCTTTGCATAAACCATTTGCTTCCTCATATTCAATACATAGAGAGGTAGATAAAAGTTTAATCATCACTTCTTTCACGAGGACATCTCTGATATAAGCACTTCCATATGTCATATTTTCCAAAAGCACTGTGTTCAAGACTGCACTTTCGTGCTTTTTGACATAACTACATGTCAATGAGAATATTTTTGATGGATCCTTTCGTCGCATTCCAAAGTATTTGTCGTGCAAGTACTTTTGCAGATGAGCAACTGTGTCAAGTGAGAAATATTCTCCTCCAAAATTTACGAACATTTTTGTTGAAAACACCAATGGATCATCAAGAAATTGTTGATGACGTTCAAACTGTGGTCCAACCGAATTTGTATCAGCAGACAGCATTTCGTGTACAAATATATCGAGTTCATTGCTTAACATTGCTTCCTTTATACCAAATTCCTGTTTCTGATTAAAATAGCCAAATTCCAGAATTTCCCATAACATGTATTGTCGCAAAGTCATTTCTTCCTTCAAGAAATCGAAGTGAAGCTCTGTTTGTGTAATGATTTGTCTTATGTAGAGACATACATAGACACCACAACTAGAACCGTCTGGTTGAAGCGGTATACAGGATTTAGACGGGATATGCAGCTGCCATTCATCTTCTTTCAGTTTACTCTGAGTCGTTTTGTAGACATACATCTGCAGATATTTCTTAACATTTTGAAAGACTTTCTTGTCGAAGTTTCCTACAGAAAAGAATTATGATTAAATATAATATTTATTTTGCTGATGAGGATAAAACTGTCATTACATTTCCACACTATTGACGACATGTACCTTTGATGTTTAACAATCGGCCTCTCTACACCATTATAATCTTTGACATTTACCAATGCAGCTCTTACATGTAAACATATTTTCAACGTACTATTCAATTGGGTTAACTTATTGTCTGTAACATTCATCTTACCCAGAGGCGGATTTAAGGGGGTGCACAGGGGCCCGTTCCCATTTTTGCTTATATAGAGAATTGTTGTAGAGTGACTGGAGCGGCCCCTCTTAGGTCAGTCAGTGGGTCCCCCACTTATGAAAATTTCCTGATCCGGCACTGTTACCTTATGTATTTCCGATTTCGACTACATGCCCGAGAACACAGTTATTTCGTAGTGCATTTCTTTTAGACAATACATTAAAATTAATTAAATCGCACTCGCTCTTTCTCTGCAACTAACATTTTATAGTGCAATGTGGTACCAGTGGAACAAATAATATCAAATTGATAGAAATTTCTGCCACCTTACTAAAAATATTGACAATTCTGTGTTAAGAAGGTCTAAAAGTCAGTTTGACAGATTTAGACGTAATAAAATTTGATCTTTTTTTTACTGGACCAAATCATTACTTAACATCAGGATTCAGCACCCCCATTTTTTAACCTGTTATTACACCCCTACTTAATACGTCACTTATAATGTTAAATTGTGGAAGGTATATCAAATGAAAAATGCAAGTTATACACAGTTCACACTATGGACTTTATTAGTAGAGCGGAAACCAAAGGACGATAACTGTGTCCTTGGACCAAATATTGCACAACTTTGTTTTAAATCTCAAAGATTAGTTCACAATTACTCCAGTTCGATATCTAGTGTATAAAATGAATTGGTATGATTGTACGCGTGGTCAGTTATTCGTGAATAGTTCCGTTGTAGTTTGCTTCTGCAGTATTTGAGAACATAACGATGTGTAGTATGTTAAAAGAGTATAAATAACTTTAACTGAATCGGTTCTTATGGACTTAATTTACGGCAATTAGCATGCGGAATATTGCTATCAGGAACCAGTCTACGAATGACAAAGGGAAATAATTCATTTAATATGTGTTTTATTTATAACATAATGGAATTGGTTATCGGCAAATGAATGAAGAGAAATAGGATTGCTGTTGTAAAAAATTGTTAAGCTGTTGTAATAAATGATGAAGCAGACTACACCAGAAAGGGAATATGAAGCTATTTTCTTTATCACGCGTTTTCAGACGGAAATAGCATTGCATTAAAAATTAAAACATGGACATGTTATTATAAAAAAAACACATGTGTTCTTCTTCATACTTACGTCAAATAAATTCATTTGAATTCGCATCTTCCTTATTCTATTATAATTTTCTGTCTTATACACAATACTTACCAAGAGGATCCATATAAACTATTCGTTTTTCAGTTGGCAATATTGACAGCAGTACCCAATGTTGGTCATCTATATTCACAGGTATCAAAAGACAAGATTTCTCCATTACTTTATCGTACTGCTCCATCGTGTGATGTAAAGAAATCTTTTCTTTAAACCAGGCAGCCGGAAGAACTTTAATGTCTTTCCTTTGGTATTGTTCCATAATTGAAGCTACATAGATGTCAATATGTTTGTCCGTCAACCATCCATTCAGAAATCGCTTCATTTCAAGTTTATCCAACTTTAATCCTTTGAACTCCACTTCCCCGGGAAACATTGTTAGTTTGTCAAATTCTCGAGGAGATAATACGGGAGAAAAGGTTTGTTCAATATTTTCCAACAAAAACATTTGGAAAAAAGATTTATTTTCGTGCTTGTTGACTTGTTCGGTTGGGATTGTCTTTTCTTTATCGCAGTAAATGATTACTCTCTTTCCTTTGATGAACTGTTTAATATCTGTGGTACGACTCTTGAGTCCTCTACAAATAAAAGGTTTCCTTTTGCACATATAATTGCATTCATGTTTGTTGGGAAGTAGCAAGCAATTATCTTGTATATAACTGATTCATAAGAATGAATAACGTTTAAAGAACTGCTAATTTCAATCTGGTTGTTATTAAATGTCCATTTGTCTTCCTCGTTGATTTCAATCATCAGTAAATTACCAACGCACGTGATGGTCTCCTTGGCTTCCACGGATTTCTGACAATTCTGACAATTTTGAGCTCTAGTTTCAGATTTTTGAACATAGCGCCCTTCGATACCTAGCGCAAAAGAAGCACCTGTTTCTCCTCTACAAGACCTATATAGTCATACCCCGTGACACCCCCCATTATTTTTCTCTAGAACTCCTGGAATAGACCGACCCTGTTTCTCCCCTACAAGACCTATATAGTCATATCCCGTGACACCCCCCATTATTTTTCTGTAGAACTCCTGGAATAGGCCGACCCTACCCCCATTTTTTGACATTTTTTTCGAATTTTGAGCTCTAGTTTCAGATTTTTGAACATAGCGCCCTTCGATACCTAGCGCAAAAGAAGCGCCTGTTTCTCCTCTACAAGACCTATATAGTCATACCCCGTGACACCCCTCATTATTTTTCTCTAGAACTCCTGGAATAGGCCGACCCTACCCCCATTTTTTGACATTTTTTTCGAATTTTGAGCTCTAGTTTCAGATTTTTGAACATAGCGCCCTTCGATACCTAGCGCAAAAGAAGCGCATGTTTCTCCTCTATAAGACCTATATAGTCATATCCCGTGACACCCCCCATTATTTTTCTCTAGAACTCCTGGAATAGGCCGACCCTACCCCAATTTTTTTGACATTTTTTTTCGATTTTTGAGCTCTAGTTTCAGATTTTTGAACATAGCGCCCTTCGATACCTAGCGCAAAAGAAGCGCCTGTTTCTCTTCTACAAGACCTATATACTCATATCCCGTGACACTCCCCCATTATTTTTCTCTAGAACTCCTGGAATTGGCCGACCCTACCCCCATTTTTTGGACATTTTTTCGAATTTTGAGCTCTAGTTTCAGATTTTTGAACATAGCGCCCTTCGATACCTAGTGCAAAAGTAGCGCCTGTTTCTCTTCTACAAGACCTATATAGTCATATCCGGTGACACCCCCCATTATTTTTCTCTAGAAGTCCTAGAATAGGCCGACCCCCCTAATTTTTTGACATTTTTTTCGAATTTTGAGCTCTAGTTTCAGATTTTTTAACATAGCGCCCTTCGATACCTAGCGCAAAAGAAGCGCCTGTTTCTCGTCTATAAGACCTATATAGTCATATCCCGTGACACTCCCCATTATTTTTCTCTAGAACTCCTGGAATAGGCCGACCCTACCCCCATTTTTTTGACATTTTTTTCAAATTTTGAGCTCTAGTTTCAGATTTTTGAACATAGCGCCCTTCAATACCTAGCGTTAAAAAAAGCGCATGTTTCTCCTCTACAAGACCTATATAGTCATATCCCGTGACAACCCCCATTATTTTTCTCTAGAACTCCTGGAATAGGCCGACCCTACCCCCATTTTTTTGACATTTTTTTCGAATTTTGAGCTCTAGTTTCAGATTTTTGAACATAGCGCCCTTCGATACCTAGTGCAAAAGTAGCGCCTGTTTCTCTTCTACAAGACCTATATAGTCATATCCCGTGACTAGTTTCAGATTTTTGAACATAGCGCCCTTCGATACCTAGCGCAAAAGAAGCGCCTGTTTCTCCTCTACGAGACCTATATAGTCATACCCCGTGACACCCATCATTATTTTTCTCTAGAAGTCCTAGAATAGGCCGACCCCCCTAATTTTTTGACATTTTTTTCGAATTTTGAGCTCTAGTTTCAGATTTTTGAACATAGCTCCCTTCGATACCTAGCGCAAAAGAAGCGCCTGTTTTTCTTCTACAAGACCTATATAGTCATATCCCGTGACACCCCTCATTATTTTTCTCTAGAAGTCCTAGAATAGGCCGACCCCCCTAATTTTTTGACATTTTTTTCAAATTTTGAGCTCTAGTTTCAGATTTTTGAACATAGCGCCCTTCGATACCTAGCGTAAAAAGAGCGCCTGTTTCTCCTCTACAAGACCTATATAGTCATATCCCTTGACACCTCTCATTATTTTTCTCTAGAAGTCCTAGAATAGGCCGACCCCCCTAATTTTTTGACATTTTTTTCGAATTTTGAGCTCTAGTTTCAGATTTTTTAACATAGCGCCCTTCGATACCTAGCGCAAAAGAAGCGCCTGTTTCTCGTCTATAAGACCTATATAGTCATATCCCGTGACACTCCCCATTATTTTTCTCTAGAACTCCTGGAATAGGCCGACCCTACCCCCATTTTTTTGACATTTTTTTCAAATTTTGAGCTCTAGTTTCAGATTTTTGAACATAGCGCCCTTCAATACCTAGCGTTAAAAAAAGCGCATGTTTCTCCTCTACAAGACCTATATAGTCATATCCCGTGACAACCCCCATTATTTTTCTCTAGAACTCCTGGAATAGGCCGACCCTACCCCCATTTTTTTGACATTTTTTTCGAATTTTGAGCTCTAGTTTCAGATTTTTGAACATAGCGCCCTTCGATACCTAGTGCAAAAGTAGCGCCTGTTTCTCTTCTACAAGACCTATATAGTCATATCCCGTGACTAGTTTCAGATTTTTGAACATAGCGCCCTTCGATACCTAGCGCAAAAGAAGCGCCTGTTTCTCCTCTACGAGACCTATATAGTCATACCCCGTGACACCCATCATTATTTTTCTCTAGAAATCCTAGAATAGGCCGACCCCCCTAATTTTTTGACATTTTTTTCGAATTTTGAGCTCTAGTTTCAGATTTTTGAACATAGCTCCCTTCGATACCTAGCGCAAAAGAAGCGCCTGTTTTTCTTCTACAAGACCTATATAGTCATATCCCGTGACACCCCTCATTATTTTTCTCTAGAAGTCCTAGAATAGGCCGACCCCCCTAATCTTTTGACATTTTTTTCAAATTTTGAGCTCTAGTTTCAGATTTTTGAACATAGCGCCCTTCGATACCTAGCGTAAAAAGAGCGCCTGTTTCTCCTCTACAAGACCTATATAGTCATATCCCTTGACACCTCTCATTATTTTTCTCTAGAAGTCCTAGAATAGGACGACCCCCCTAATTTTTTGACATTTTTTTCAAATTTTGAGCTCTAGTTTCAGATTTTTGAACATAGCGCCCTTCGATACCTAGCGCAAAAGCAGCGCCTGTTTCTCCTCTACAAGACCTATATAGTCATTCCTCGTGACACCCCTCATTATTTTTCTCTAGAAGCCCTGGAATAGGCCGACCCTACCCCCATTTTTTGATATTTTTTTCGAATTTTGAGCTCTAGTTTCAGATTTTTGAACATAGCGCCCTTCGATACCTAGTGCAAAAGTAGCGCCTGTTTCTCTTCTACAAGACCTATATAGTCATACCCCGTGACACCCCCCATTATTTTTCTCTAGAACTCCTGGAATAGACCGACCCTACCCCCATTTTTTGGACATTTTTTTCAGAACAGAACAACCTTAAGCATTTTTTCATTTAACTATATGTTCTGACGTCAGATCAATAATCAAACTATAAAGCATACCCTTTAAAAATAAATATCATTTAGTAACAGAACTTGACTGTGTTATATATATATATATATAACAACACTACACCATATTTAATAAAAGTTTGTGTGTTTTAAACTACATTCGTTGAAGTGACTTATAGAAATACACATGTATGACTTATATACCTTAGATAATTTAGTGGCGGATCCAGCACTTTTTATAAGGGAACAAAAGGGGGGGGGGGGCTCCCGTCATGCTTCAGTATTTTTCAAAATGTTCCCCATAAAGAGGGTGTGGGCCCCCTCCCCCTGGATCCACCTATATTACCGGCCCTTCCCGGCAGTGTCGCAAAACGTTTCCGAATTCTTCTTCCGCAAGCTTTAACACATGTTTTCGGGATATTATCAATGTTTTTTTTTACTTTTATATATATATCTAACGACACAACAGTGTAATATTATTTATTTTGTTTAAAAAAAGTATTTTAAGGAGTATCCATTGAAAAATTAATTAAAACAAGCGATACGTTATTTTTTTTTGCACTAGATCTCTAGTGCGTTCACGTGAAAATCTTGAAACTCTGAAGTGGACTGTAGAGTTACAACGGAATATCGGCCTATAAAATGACGTTTCGACATCATAATGATATATATTCTAAAGTGTTTAAATATGCCATTTCGTGAAAAAAAAATACATTCCAAGATACTTAAACAATATCTATGACCGAATTATCAGAAAATATTAAGAAGCTGTAGAAGATAGAGACAAATTATTTGAATTAAATCGTTAACTTAAAGGGTTTCGTAAACAAACATTTTGGTTGAAAGGGTACGTCGACGTTAAGGGAATTTTATCCTCTTTTTTATAAATTAGCTGTATGTTAGTATAACTAATAGATCCGATATAGCTTTGTGACCTTGAAATTAAGGTTGTGCTTTTGAAACTGATTCTGTTTAACCGACCACTTTTACTTTTATCTCTCCAAACACTGTTTTTCTTGTGGCCACTACTCCTTCGCAGTTAAGTAAACCAAAGGATTATTTTACCAAATTGCTCGTTATCGTCTCAGGATGTTGATGATGGTTTTGACAAAAGTTTTGTGAAGACTACATATAAGAGAAATATCCCCTTATGCATTTTATATAAGTGATATGCATTTGTCTTTCGACAGGATATACTTGGTCTAAAAAAAATTAAGATCAAGATCAAAGGTCAAAGGTGATGTTTTGTTTTTTGATTTTGCTTATTACAACTAGTTTTAAAAAAGATATCAATAAAATATTTTTTTATATCTATATTAATCACTCTTGATTCAGATTTGAAGAAGGCAATACATACAGAAGTAAAGCAGTGACGTTTTGTTGCGACAATTTTCACAAGAGGAATGGAGTCTGTGTTGGTAAGGTCAAATGCATGAAGATGTATATAAAATTATGCAGTTTGAATTCACTACTTTAAGATGAGGTTTATGTTTTGCCCTTGGCTTTTCTTGATTACTTTGTTATACATTTTACTCTTGTCGATCGAGCTGTAAGACGTGCAACTTTTCTAAGTTTAATTTACCTTAATAAATTTGTTTAATCAAACAGTTATTTATAAAAGAAGATTAATTGTTTACATAATGATACAATCTTCAAAGTGTGAGTTTGTGTTAGTATATATATAAATAACTGGAGTAAGAAAGTACTTTCTACCTACATTGTATTTGCTGTCACATTGATTTAGCTGTACAAGAACAAAAATGTTACAATAAATTAACTTTCCTGAATTAGTATTTTCTTTTATGACGACACTCTGCAATGTTAGTGTAAATTGTTTAAACGTCTTTTTTAAAACAAGTACATGAAAAGTTTAATACGAACGAGAAGTGTTTACTTCCTATATCACTTCAATAATAAATCTAACTTGTTTCGTGTTTTTATAGATTAAAAAAAAATAACGAATGTTCTTATGTAACAAATATCTTTCAGAATGTCCGATCGGTCACCATTCAAATGGAGTTAAGTGTAAAAAATGCAACGATGACCAATATGGAAGAAAATGTGCAGACATATGCAGATGTAGTACCAATGAAAGGTTATAAGATTAAAATCATATTTATATAACAGTGTGACTTGAATGGAGAGTTGTCTTGATTGTACTCATACCACATCTTCTCATATTTATTAGACTTAAAATAGTAGGCACAGTTATGGTGTTTGTTTTTCATGTACCTCTTTCCATTCACATCGTGATAATAATGATACTTGTTTATAGTGTGCGAATCACAAGAAGGTTTATTGAAAAGAAAATTAGTATGTTCCTCTGGAATGGTAATATAAATACATAGTAGATAAAGATAATTGCTAGAGAAGGATTACTCACCTCTGAGCAGTAGATTTATCATTTTGAACATGGGAAAAAAATAATAAAAGCAAAATAACTGTAAACGATGACTGTATAACAATGTATGAATTAAACATATTTTGTAAAGCAGTTTATGTATTATAGTACAATGACTTATTGTAGGATAAACAACTTTCGTTCCAATACTGTTGAGAACATCAATCAAATGTTTATTGTAAATGAACAAAATCCAAGTATATGCTTTCATGTCAATCAGTAATTAGTTGTAGTTTTTTTCATTCATGCTTTGCTTTCGATTAAGGAAATTTGATGATCAATACAGCTAGTTTTTGATACATTTATTTATAATTGTAGTCCGGTCATTTAATGTTGTCATTTTAATATTAAAATTAACATTGCCATTAAAGCGGGAGGTTTGGCATGCCACAAAACCAGGTTCAACCCACCATTTCTTATCTTAAAATGCCCTGTACCAAGTCATGAGAATGGCCATTGTTATATTATAGTTTCTCTGTGTGTTACATTTTAATGTTGTGTTTTTGTTGTGTCATAGTTCTTCTCTTATATTTGATGCGTTTCCATCAGTTTTAGTTTGTACCCCGGATTTGTTGTATCTATCAACTTATGCATTTCGAACAGCGGTATACTAATGTTGCCTTTATTAGTTATATTTCCTGTATGATTGATAAATAATGTTCACTGGCTCGGGAAATATTGCAGATTAACATATAAATAAGATATTTGTCAATTTCCGAAGACAGCATAATACATTTTGTTACTATCATGTCTCATTAGAATTTGCTACTGTAACATATCTCCTTTACATTCTCTTCATTCATAGTGTAGACAGTAGTGGGAAAAATAATGTACATTTGTTTTTAATTCCTTGAACTCATACATATAAAAATAAAAATATATCTAATCATATCTATTTGTTTTTCTTCACAGGTGTGATCATGTGTCAGGATGCGTTGCTAAATATGGTAAGATACAGTTTATTTATGCATGCCAAAAAGACATGAGCAACATCATTACACAAAACATTTGTGCAAAACATATAACTAAATATATAGCAAAATATCCTGTTCGGTCAATCATTTGCCCTTATCTAAATATTCAAGACCTCAATTGAGGCTTTTTTGTAGTATATACAGTTTTGCAGTATAATAAAAAAAAAGTGTGAAGCCATTAAACATTATTTCAAGGCAATTTTCGAAATATCAATACAGATGTTTTGACCAAATCTTGTCTTATGAACATCAGAAGGATGTTGAATGATAGATTAAGGCGTTTTCTTTTAATTTTCAAATACAAGGGGCTAAAAATTATCTCATATATTTTTAATTGTAAATTCGTATTTATTGAGTATTTATATATAAAAAAAAATGTAATAAGGACACAAGTCGACCCTATATTTTATTCAAAATTATTTTATGCATATCGATATAGTTCCAAAGCATCATGAGCAGTTTTAATAGTCTTTTAAAAAAAACTGATTGACAATATGTAATTTAGATTCAAATTTTAATGTTCAGAATTGAAAATGAAAACGAATGACTTACAAATAATACATATGATTGAATCCTTGATGACTTTAATACATCAGCATGCTCATGGCTGTATCATGGGTATCCTCGAATATTTTATTAATCGTAACAGGCATGACATTTCAATGGTTTCATCTGTTATTTCAAACACTTATGAATCAAAATAAGTGACCTAATTTATGAACTTATTGCTGACAACGGCCGATTTTTTTTTTATTTCAGCTGATCCAAATTGTCAATTGGGCTGTTCTAATCACTGGCGTCTGTCGTTCGCCAGCTTCCATTTGTTTTTTAAAACATCTGTTTGTTCCAATAAAAAACAAAACTTGGTCACAATCATCGCTGGTGTATCGTTAATTCATTTGTCTCTTGATTCAAATTGTATATTAATATACCCGTCATCGGTAAATATAATGGTTAAATTTATGTTTTGTGAATTTCTTGAAAACAATTTACAAAATCTGACATGACAAAAATTTTTCGAATGTGAAGATATACATAAGTGCAAACAGACAAAGCCATGGCTAAAAAAAAACCCGGACAAACAGACAAACAATAGAACATAAAGGACAAAATTGAAAACAAAGGACACAACCCCCACCAAAAACGAAGGGTGATTTTAGGTGCTCCTAAAGGGTTAGCAGATCCTGTCCCACATCGTGCACCCGTCATGTCGCTTATATACAAACCCGATAACAATAAAATTGAGAATGGAAATGGAGAATGTGTCAAAGAGACAACAACCGACCATAGAAAAAAACAACAGCAGAAGGTCACCAACAGGTCTTCAATGTAGCGAGAAATTCCCGCACCCGGAGGCGTCCTTCAGCTGGCCCCTGAACAAATATATACTAGTTCAGTGATAATGAACGCCATACTAATTTCCAAATTGTACACAAGAAACTAAAATTAAAATAATACAAGACTAACAAAGGCCAGAGGCTCCTGACTTGGGACAGGCGCAAAAATGCGGCGGGGTTAAACATGTTTGTGAGATCTCAACCCTCCCCCTATACCTCTAGGCAATGTAGAAAAGTAAACGAATAACAATACATACATTAAAATTCAGTTCAAGAGAAGTCCGAGTCTGATGTCAGAAGATGTAACCAAAGAAAATAAACAAAATGACAATAATACATAAATAACAACAGACTACTAGCAGTTAACTGACATGCCAGCTCCAGACTTCAATTAAACTGACTGAAAGATTATGATTTCATCATATGTACATCAGGCACAATCCTTCCCGTTAGGGGTTTAGTATCATACCATCATAAAATATATGAGAAGAACATAACCCGTGTCATGCCAACAACTGTTTTTTGAATAAATGTGTTTAGTTCCGATGCAAAGACCTTATAAGTGAATCAATATTAACGCCAAAATATGCAATCTGTAATGACCTGACAACAGTATCGTAACTATATCCCTTATTAATAAGTCTATTCAAAGGTTTTGTTAGTTTCTGAGGTGAATACTGACACCTTTGTGCTTTATAAAGAATATTTCCATAAAAAATTGGATGTGAAATACCTGAACGTATAAGAAGTCTGCATGTTGAGCTATATTTACGAATGATGTCCTTATACCGATGATAAAATTTAGTAAATGTTTTGACTAGTTTGTGATATCGAAAACCCTGGTGTAATAATTTTTCAGTAATACTCAAATTTATCTCGTTAAAATCTAAAACATTGTTGTCTAATTCGGTACGTCACATTAGAAGAAAAGGGGACGGTATTGTATGAAACGGATATTCTATAATGGTCATTCAACTCGTGATGGCGGCCGTTCAATATACGAAGGGATAATTGTAACGTCATCATTTGGAACTAATTGTTTGATAGATTCCTTGTGACCAGCTACCTTTTACTTAGGTAACAGTGATTTTCAATACAAGCCCTGTAATATCGTATCAACTGGGATGTGTTGGTTGTATTATTCAGAATTTCGAGAAACTAACAGAGTTTGAGGTTCGTCAAGTTTAAAAAATTGTAGAGAATGATTCCGTAACAGTTTCTATAAAGGGAATGATAAAATGATATTACGAATACATCTAGCTTTTCAAATAGTAGTTGGCATTTTTAAATATTTTTTTTTACTAAAGATAGCAAAATGATTTGAATTCCTGTTGCACCTTTTACATTTGCGTGGTCATATGTCAAAAAACGAACAAGTCTTATAAACCAAAATAAAATATATTAAACATATTTTATAAATATTTTTAGACAGAATGGACACGACTGTAACAATTAGAAACTATTCTTCTGATACTCAGGCAACAGGTAAGAAAGTAACTCTTTGTATTACGTGTAAAAAGCAGTTGTTTTGCTTACTCACCTATAATATAACATTTACACAACACGCAACGCTTAGTGCTATCACTCAACATATTACGTTTCAAATTACATAAGTCTCTAAGTCTCATAAATTATTGACAATTGTTCTGTAACGGTTTTTTAGGGAATAGGAGAAGATTATCACAAATATATCTAGCTTTCCAATAGCAGATAGCAGTTCTAATTTTTCTAACCAAAGATAGCTAAATGATTATAACTGAATTCATGTTAAATATAATAATATTTGTGTGGTCATAAGTTGAAATACGACCAAGTGTAATAGAGTAATAAACAATACATTTTATAGTTTTTTTTTTAATATTGTTAAGACATAACGGTCACGGCTGTGACAAATAAAAACTATCGTTCTAGTAGTCAGCTGGTAACAGGTAAGCAATTCACATTTTGTGCTACGTGAATTAATGATCTTTTTCAAGTTAACGTCTGAAAATACAATTAAATTACTTACATACCTATACCCTAACATTTACACAACAAATGAAGCTTAATGCTATCACTCAACATAGCATTTTCGACATCAGATATGTCTCATTCATACTTGAAGCACTCCTGAATCTCAAGACAGTTCCATCTAAGATCAGTGTGCTGTTATTTTTGTGTAAACGTCAAATATATCATTGAGGTCTTTGAAATACTTTCTCCGAATGAGGTCGTATATGATTTTGTAACGTTTTACTAATTTTTCCTTTTCTTTCATTATTAAAGATACACATGTATTAAATTTAAATGTCTTATGTTCTGTAGAATTTGTATACTCAATTGAACAATTCCATATTTTTTGTATCTGTAACAAATAAAAATGAAAGAAAATTTGCAAAAAATCCGTATATTCGTTTTTGCAGCCAAGAATAAGCTAAAGGAGACTTTTATCTCAAACTATCGTTTTTTTGGGGGGTGGGGGGGGGGGGGGGGGGTGACGAAAATTTGTTAATTTAAAAATCACTCGGGACTTTTTTTTATAAGGTTTTGATTGTCATATATTTTGGTCTCGAGTAACCCTTAAGGCACTTTTGTTGTATACATTTGCATCTTATGTAGTGTATTGGTACTGTGAATGATACTCAAACTGTTCTCATATCATAACACTTGATAATCCACAAAAAATATAAATAGAGATTTGTGTGTCTGAATTTTCTGTATGCTCATATATTTCGTCCATACACTATCTATAACAAATGAAATCATCATATCAATTTCATAACAAATATGGCATGCCTCATTAAGTAATAATCGATGTTCAAATATCACAAATCTATAATTAAGAAAGGTACAACTATGAATTTGAAAGTATAACATAACTTAAAAAAGAAGCAAGATTGTTTACGTGTCCCGCTGTGCATGAAGGATAACATACAATGTAATTAAACGTTTCTAATTAGAAATAAGTCATTTTTTTTAATAACAATGAATAAAGGCAACAGTGCTATACCGCTGTTCGAAATTCATAAATCGATTGAGAAAAAACAAAAACAAATCCGAGTTACAAACTAAAACTGAGGGAAATGCATCAAATATAAGAGGCGAACTACGACACAACATAAGCACAACATCAAAATCTAACAATCACATAAACGAATAAAAATATAACAATGGCCATTTCCTGACTTCGTACAGGACATTTTAAGAAAAATAATTTGGGTTGAACCTGTTTTTTTTGGCATGCCAAACATCCCGCTTTTATGGCAATATTAACTATAACGTTAAAATGAGAATGAAATACTTATATAAATGTTTTCAACATAAAATTAAATTTATTTCAGTAGATTATAAAAGAAGCACTGCATTTGATTCGATCAAAGAAGCGGATGATATTGCTAAGTGTAAGTATGCCTCTCTGATTAAAGATACATATGGCCTTTGTTTTTCTTTCTCATAAAATATTTAGAACCTTATAAAAGTTGTGTGAATAATTCACGATGTCATTTATCGTACTTTGTTATTCATGTTACTATATTTAATTTGGTTTCAACATTGTACTTGTTTTGCATTTTTCTCGATTTGTTTTGATGAATCCAATAAACAATTGCATAGACTAAAAAGGTCATTGTATTTCTTCTATCACAATTTGAAACAATTGATATTTGAAATTATTAAGCCTTGAAATTCTTACGTTGTGTAGATTACTTGGCTCATTTATGATTTTTATAATGTCAATGTTCGTAGTTATCTAAAATTCAATAGTATTTTTTTTTAAATCAGAAAATACTTAAATCTGTCATTATTTTAAAAACCTTCTTGGTGATCTCGAAGTAGCGCCTTCGCCTCAAATGTGGTAGACATGTGCTCAATCGCTGTGATGCCATACCAACGACTTGCATATTGGTATTTGTCGATGCTCTACTAAGCGTGGATTTCAGAAAAAAGAGCAAAAAATGAATCAAGATAACATGTTTGGCTCCATTTTCTCCAGAGGAATGTCAACTGGTGAATGAGCACATCCAGACATCACTTTGTCAGACTTTTGTTTATTTTTTCTTATCGTTTATGCATTTTTCTGATGCCATGCTGTTGTCCTTACCTGTATCTTGAGAATCCACTGTCGATTGGTTACTGTTATTGTAAATAATTTCAAATTGTCTTTAAATATTATTCTACATGTTCTAAACGCAACAGAACAAGTTTGCATTTTAATACGTTAATATTGTGTTCTGCACTCAACGCAACATACCTCTTGCCAGCGGTACGTAATATTTGAGTTATGAAATATACATTTAGACAATACCATCGATTATTCGTTTCAATACCATAATCCAAAGTTTTTTCACATTTAAAAATTAAAGATAGAAAATACCGCGCTCCGAGGAACATTCTGAACGGAAAGTCAGCAAATAACATCATCAAAAGCTCACACATCAAACGACTTGATAGCAACTGTCATATTCCAGACTTAGTTCAGGCATTATCTTATGTAAAAAATGATGCATTAAATCTGGTTTTATATATATCAAATATGTATTATGTGTTGTATTCCTTGTTTTTCAATTCCTTTTTACTATTTTTATTTTTAAATGATTACAAGAATATTGTTAGTCATATGAACCAACAAAAGTAAAAAACAAAGTTGAATATGTTTCATATACTTGAAAGGATATTTTTATCTTTAAATAATTGTACTTCAACTTTCCGGTAATACACACTTTTTTAGATTATCAAAGTCTTAAACGATTGAAGTGATGTCTTCCTGTACACTTAGTTGCCGATATTTTCCCAGATACAGCGATATTAGATAAAAAAAATCTGTCGATAGAACTTTGGCTTGTGTTTGGGAATATAACTACCAAGGAAAAGTTTAAAAAATTGACTATAGATATAGGAAGATGTGGTATGGGTGCCAATGAGACAACTCTCAATCTAAATAACAATTTATAAAAGTAAACCATTATCGGTCAAGGTACGGCTTTCAACACGGAGCCTTGGCTTACACCGAATAACAAGATATAAAGGGCCCCAAAATGCATTCTTTTTATTTTAATTCTCTTATGACTAAACATATATTCGAAATAGCTTATTTTGTATATGTGTTCATTGTACATTCAAAAAATGGGATACGATCAAAGGTTTGTTTCCACTATAGGCGACCCTTTGGTCAACCCTTATGACATAACTTGAATTTATCAATTAAACGAAATTTATATTGATATGTGTGCTAATTTTTCAGCGATGACACCACGGGAAATCGTATTGTTGGTTGTCCTACTATTCCTTGGTCTTCTGATGTGTCTTGGCATGATGTATATTTTTCGAATAAAAAAAGGAATGATTTTCAAAATAGCTCCACGTACAAAGAATGAATTGAAATCATTTACTATCACACATCAACAAACAGAAGAGGGAAGTGAATGTATATATAACGAAATAGACGAATCAGCAATACCAGAAACGTTGACCCCGTTAGCCTTCAGGACACAATTACACAACTCTTACTCAGATATGTTACCGTTAGCCCTCGGTACACAATTACACAACCCTTACTTAGACATGTTGGGAGTTAAGAATAGTCCATGCAACATATCAAACAACAAAGAACATTATTACTCAGATGGTTATTTAAGACCAGATACCATTGCACAGCATCAGCAAATTAATACAATGTTAGAAAATCAAGGGACAATATTTTTTAACAAGGACAAAGTGTCAGGACAAGAACATAATCGACATTTTTACGAGCAACCTGTATATGCTGGGATCTTACGATCGGTTGATTATGGCAGACATTCGTCAAAAGATGTACAAAATCAAACATACGTCAGTATGTATGTACAAAATCCGATTCACCCTGCAAATGTACAACTTGAAAACATAAATCCAAAATTAGCCACATGCACTTCAAAGAGATGGAGTATATAATATGTGAAAAACATATCACTCGAAATTGTCCATGAGTGACTCAATATATGCTACATTTGTTGTCCGTAATCCTTCGTTTTTTACGCTTCGTTAAAAAAAGTCTACAGTAAGATTATTGGTATACATTTGATATCAATTCTAACCATACTTAAAATCTGATAGAAACTGTACAACAAACGGCTCTAGAACTAATCTCCTGACACTTTTGGAACAGAGTCTGACAGAAGTTGAAGGCGTATTTGTCGTACCAAATAATAAGATTGACAGTTTTGTGAATTTTCAAGCAGTTCTATGTTAAAACAGTTTCAGACAATGCTACCCAAGACAATTTGTCTGACATGTCAACCATAGAATAGATCATGAAAGATTTAATTTGAGATCTATTTTGAACTGTTTAACCCAACTTTGAAAAGAATCATTCAAATTTGAACAGAAGAACTGTCTGAAACTGACATTATCAAGATGCTTGATTTCTTGATTGGCAACACAATTCTTACGTTTGGAGGCTTTTTGATTTTATCTTGTTTAATTTTTTATTCACAAAATAGGGTGTCCATCAGTAGCAATTTTAGATGTGATGTGCTTTATTTTACAACTTGTTGAATTAATGCTGGCTAAACATATTTAGAGTGGACATACACAGTGGTTGCCTGAAAATTATTTTCATACAATATTTTATGTCTTATTGAGCATTTTCAATTTATCAAAAGTATGTATTCCGAGCAACATTTCATCTTTTTACCAGCTTGTATTAGATTGGTAGTAACTTTGATAAAGAGGAAGAACTTATGATTGATGCAAATGCAAATTTTTCCATTAAAACAAACATTTACAACGCATATTTTACCATAACTATTTTTTAATTGCATGTTGAATCCATGTAATCTGCTTCCCTCCATAAAAACAAAGTACAAAATGGTACTACCGATATAACAAGAGCGATCCATTCAAATTTTTGAACCATGTTTTAAAATATCATTTTTTTCAATTGTATATACAGATGTCGATTTGCTTTTAGTATTGTTGCATACCGTAAAGCGTTTTTTTTTCGGGATGTTTATTTTCGCTTACATTTTTGTATTTTGGGGGATTAAAGAAAATCGTGAAAATAAATTCCACGAAAATTAATGCATACTTCCGTTACTTTGCAGTCAATAACAGGGTAGGTTGGATTAGACAACAAACAAAATAACATTTACGGTACCAATTTACCTTTACCAGATGCGCATTTCGACAATACATGTCTCTTCAGTGATGCTCGTGGCCAAAATATTTTAAATCCAAAGCTTATATAAAAGATGAAGAGCTATAATTTAAAAGGTCCACAAAGTATAGGCAAATCCGTAGAGGGGAATCAGAGCTTTGCATCAGGGGAATACATTCCTTAATTTATAATAATTTCTAACATTTTGTAACAGCCAATTTTAATAACACAAAAAATTAGTATTTTCATGTCAGTACGAAAGTACTGGGTACTGGGCTGGTAATACCCTCGGGGACTAACAGTCCACCAGCAGAGGCATCGACCCAGTGGTAGTAATAACATAAACGGTATCAATTTTCCTGCACCAGATACGCATTTCGAAAATACATGTCTCTTCAGTGATGCTCGTGGCCAAAATATTTGAAATCCAAAGCTAATATAAAAGATGAAGAGCTATAATCAAAAAGTCCAAAAAGTATAGCGATATCCATGTAAGGAATCAGAGCTTTGCATGAGGGAGATACATTCCTTAATTTATAATAATTTCTAACATTTTGTAACAGCAAATTTTAATAACACAAAAAAACCGTATTTTCATGCCAGTACCAAAGTACAAAAAGTGCATTGAACATACATGTATTTTATAAAATGACTTTCACGTGTGTATATCCTTATTAATTAGTGTCGAATAGTTTATGAGAGTAGAGTACTCTATGAGGTAATTAACCTAATTAATTAGCGTCAAACTACTTTAGAGAAGTTAACCAGTTTTGATAATTTTATAACCTAATTAGTAAGTACACCAAAGTTCCGGTCAAGATCAGTAAATACGATATCAGGTATGTAAACAAATCAATTAACATGCTTCTCAATTAGTTAATAGTTTATATGTAACAATTTAAGTATCTGCCAATATATATATATATGATTGGGGTTTAAAAATCCTCCAAATAAAAACCGCCAAAATTTTTCGTATACTCTGGCCCCTAAATCGGGAAAATTTACACCCGCAAAAATATCGCGCTATACATTTCGATGGATATTCTTATTTATTAGCAAAGCACAATCCTGATAATATTTCTTTCTTATTAAATAGTATTGTATTGTGGCAAACTAAGGGATGACTGAAGCTGCATATATAACTCACGAGAAATCTGAAAAGAAATAATATATTTGATAAAATCACATCACTGGGGAGGTTTTTTCTTTGTATAAAAGTTTTTTGGTTATTGCTCCCCATCGCTTTGACGATTTCTATCATTGTTGTAACATACAAACATCCGAATGTTCTTATTTTCTAGATGATTCAGTTCATCTTGTAATTTTACATTATGAAGAGTTTGCATCTAACCAAATTGTCCAAACATAGAGGAGCTAGTTTGAAACATGAATAACATAGACAACTGGAGAGGAAATATTTGTATATTCATTGTTGCAAATACATTAAATTATGTCGAAGAATGACGTTACATTAATTCGTTCGTTTCAAGTATTCTTAAATGGACTAGGAGCCCCTGTAGATCGAATTAAGGACAAATATTTTCAAATCAAACCATAAACACATTTCAAGATGTAGCCAAAATATTTGTATATACATATATTGTTGTTTAAGTTATTGGTCATATGATTTTTTTAACGGTCAAACGTATGTTGTGACAGAAGAATGTTTTGGGTAAATGTTTGTAAAGATTGAGTTGAAGATACACGCAATATTGTTTTCACGTACATTAAACTCAGGTTATACGTGACATGCATAAATAAATAACATTTAAGAGGTTTGTTTAGACTTTCGTAGTTATTCGAAGTTTGCAAAATAGATTCTGTAGCAGTTATTCGTAATAATGTGAACTTTTTTAAAGTTGATTTAAGTAGATGTTTGCATGAGTATTTTTCTTTAATAATTGTAAAGCGATGTGTTTTGTCTGATATTAGTGTATATCAATGTGTACTATCTTATATAAATGTATAGCAATGTGTTTTGATTTTTGATTTTTATCTATATTAAAATGTTTTTTTTATATTAATGTATAGCAATGTGAATTATTTTTACATCCGTGTAAAACAATGTGCACGTTTTTCATATTGATGTATAGTAATGGGTATGTTTTTCTGTTTTGTAAATATATTTAAATCTGTATATACTTATAGTCAAAAATTGGAAGTGCATACATGATATTAAAGTCAATTATCAGTAGTTTGAGTAGCATCAAGAGTTCCAAATGGTAAAGTTGAAATTATCCCTTCGTAAATTTTACGGACGCCATCGCGAGTTGGTTGACCGTTATGGAATAACCGTTTCCCAGATGATATCGGATATGTTCCTTACGTCGTTACTATAATCCCATTCCCTTTTCATGAATGTGACCCACCGAATTATGCATTACCGGGTTTGTAATAACATGAGCAACACGATTAGTGCCACATGTGGAGCATGATCTGTTTTCTATGATGTGTCATGTGTACTATTATTTAGATATAGGAAGATGTGGTGTGAGTGCCAATGAGACAACTCTCCATACAAATAACAATTTAAAAAGTAAACCATTATAGGTTAAAGTTTATTTGTCTGTTTGTCTTTTTCATTTCAGTTATGGCGGTGTCATTTTATTTTTGATCTATGAGACTATCTCTCTGGTATCTTTCGCCCCCTCTTTGAAAGTTAATTTTTACAGCTCCATGTGTACATTTTGGAAATCTTACAAAACTGTAAATTTAGCATTGTGAGTTTTTTAATGTAAATAATGCGACTCGGAAAGTGCCATTGTCAAATAAGACAAATATACTGTAAACTTCTTGTTAAAATGTTTCACAGATGATATCGGATATCGGATATGCTCCTTATGTCGTAGCTACAATTCTGTACCTTTTTCACGAAGATGACCTACCAAATTATACGAGTTTGTAATAATATGAGCAAGATCTGCTAACTATTACGGGGCACATAAGACCCCCCGGTTTTTGGTGGGGATTATCTCGCTTAGTCTTCTTAATTTTCTATGTTGTGTCTTGTGTTCTATTATTTGACTTTTCCTATTTAACTATGGCGTTGTAAGTTTATTCTGATCTATGAAATTGAATCTCTTTCTGGTATCTTTCGCCCCTCTTTTAAATAGATGAATGGGTAAATATGAATGGAGATACAGCGGTTGAATACAATTTACGGTTCAGTATAATCAACTTCAAAGCATATAATTATATGTCAAATACATGTTCACCGATTATACTCAATACTATAGCGTACATTCAATCTTTAAAAAAAAGATTATCTATACATGAAATCGTCATATGTTTAAGTATGGCTTGTGTATTAACGTCTTGACGCCATCTATTTAACCATTTACAACCGCGGCAACTAAAGTCTTCGTATGGCCTTCAACAATGAGCAAAGCCTATACGCTTGGTCAGCTATCAAAGGCAACAAGATGGCAAATTCCAAACAATTCAAATGAAAAAGCTAACGGCCTTTTTTTGTAACAATACAACATAAGAACGAACAAAAACTCGGTTGAACATGGTTTAACTCATCAGATAAATACAAATAGAAATACATCTAAATCAACACAGAGTGGACATGGACGGGTACTTGTACCTCCCAACATAAAATAACACTTAGTACAGATATCAGAATACTCGCAGTTAATGACAGCTAGTTCAAAGCCACTAACCACCAATAAAACAACATCATGCATCTAAGAAAAAATAAAGTTGGTCTGTGTAATTATTAGTAATAAAATACTCAGACAGGTGTGCTTTGTGTATACGTTTCATTTGCTTTGGATAGAAAAACAGAATAGTAGAACACAATAATAAGAACTTCATGATCAGAACTATACGGAACTATACGGAACGGCAATAAACACACCATAATACAACTGAATTTAAAGCAATAATAAATGCAACTAAATGGGTGACATCATGTATTCCTGTATTTACACATATTATGCACTACTTGTCGAAAGTGTTGAAATAATGCTAGATGCATTATACATGCAACATATTACTTGATTGACCCTTATACATCGCTACATAGGCAAACCATATTGTATACAGACATCTAGATATATACAAGAGACTGTTGCAACAAACGCAATTAGAAATACAAATCTCTGAACAATTGGAGGTTTTTCAACCCTCATTAGACACATCTACACAGAAAAATATTAAATTTCGGTTTTAAAATGTCAATTTCGATGTAAGATTACAGCTTAAATTATGATGATTCCCAAAATGTATGGTTTAGAATAGATACGGAAGGGTTTGTCAAACTGTCAAGTAAAATAAATCTCGCAATATTGTGTCAAACTGATTCAATTTTGGTTCAAATTATTAAATACTGATAACTGTATACTTAAAGCATGTTTTGAAGATATGTTGGAGAGTTCATTTAAAAAACCTAATGACAAATCCAATTGGGCTTGTTCAGTCGAAGATATTTTATGTAGTTATGGTGTTCATGATGTATGGCTAAAACAAAGCGTAAATAATGTTGATATATTCATACATGAGTAAAAACAAAGAATGAAAGATACCTTTATTGTTGTTAATGCTTTTTTTTAATAATTCATCAAAATGTATACTTTATAGATATATATATGATATACTGCAATTTTATTTAGATAGACCTGTTAATTAAATATATAAACCTTTCATATGTAAATATCGTATCTCTGCCAATAGCCTCAATATAGAGACAGGCAGATATTACAATGTAGATAGAGAAAATAGGTTATGTTCTATGTGCAATAACAATATTGTAGAAGATGAATACCAAATTATTCTAGAAGGTAATAGATACAGTGATGTAAGAAAACTATACATTAAGAAATATTATTGGCAATATCCATCCACTTTTAAACTTATACAGTTGTTATCAGTTCACAATGTAAAAGAACTTAATAATTTAGGTAAATTTTTGTTTAATATTGAAAAAAATCGTAATATGTAGTTGTATTATTTATTTATCATATGATTTTGTTTTTCATTCTCCGCCATATATGTATTGTGTATAATTATTAGGTCTTTCCACTTTTCTGTGGAAAGACCTATTGTTTTTCTTCTGATTATTTTTTTTTTTTTTTTTTTCTTCCGCCTAATTTTGTTCTTGCGATAAACATTTGTTTCGCAATATGTCGCTTAGATATTTGGTATATGATATCGAACAGTTTATGCGCTTTTGAAATTTACCCTGCGTAAACGAATACTTTTCTTTGTAGGAGTTATCTCCCCAAACACTGTTTTCCTTGTTAGCGCATCTCCTTCGCAACTGTAAAAGATTATGACAAATTTATTTTACAAAATTGCTCGTTATATCCTTCGCATGATTTGTCCTATTTTGACCGAAGCGATATGACCGCTCCATATGATAGTTATTTCCCCTTATGCATCTGATATAAGTGATATGAATTTCTATCTTATAAATCATAAGTGATAGAGACCTAGGATCTTTTGATTTGAGGTCCTTGGTCCCAAAAAATGAAAATTAGGTCAAGGTCAAAGGTCAAGGTCATATTCTAATATTTGAATTTGGCTTATTTTCACTTATATCCAAAGACTGTTTAAGATATCAACAAATTATTTTTACTAAATTGTTAGTTGCGACATGTCGTAAGATGTAAATTTTGATTGCAAGCGTACGTTGAATGTAAAAGGGAGTTTTCTCCCCTCTTGTATTTAAAAATACGCGTTTGGTGATATAACTCATTAACTAAATATAATAAAGACCTATGGTCTTTTGATTTGAGGTCCTTGGTGTATGACCTTGAAATTGATCTCAAGGTCATAGCTTAATTTGACGTTCTAGATTTTGACCTTTGCTTTTATTCTATATGTATACATGATAAAGATATACAACTTTTAGAAAAAGGTATCAAACTATTTAACCTTGAAAAAAAACAACCGGAAGTGACCTTTTGTAAACCGGAAGTAGCTATTTTTTTGTACTTTATTAATATAAAAGTATATAGAACCAGATATTTTTGGAATTAGTGTCAAGTAAATATTCAAATATAATCGGAAGTAACATTTTTCAAACCGGAAGTAACAAATTATCTCCCATATTTAAAAAAAATGTATGGAAACAATATATTTTTGGAATCAGCTTACTAGGAGCTATCATTTGACGATTGAAATGACATTTTAAACTTAGTTTCACAACTTTTCATATCAAAATACATTGTTTTGATGGAAAGACCTTCAATTGTTCTCTGAACAATTGGTTTTTAATTGTATTTATATTTCACTGATGCATTCAAAAAAATATTGTAAAATTGTATATTCTATAAGCTGTATTGCTTTAGAATAAAGTCTTATTATTATTATTAAAAAAAAAACATCTGTAGAACTGTAGATCTGTTTTGTTGCTCATGTAAGTACACACTTGGTGATCAGTTTTAAGGATGTACTTAGGTGATCTAAGGTAAAATAAAGTAAATCAAGAATTCAAAATTGATACCTTAAGCTGGAAGAGTATTAGTACAGGATCAAAATCAGCTAAAAATATTGATGGGACCCATGGAGCTCCTTTTCGGGATATTTGATTTATAAAATATGGCGGGAAAAGCCTGACTCGGACTTTTACCTTGTATTTGGATGGGTATTATTTGGGTCTCAAATCAAAAGAAAGAAAATCAAGCATCTGCTTAGAATTTGTCAAATGACCTTTTATTAGCTATTAAGTCTTATGTTAAAAGATTAATAGGTGTTATGAACATTTGACACGTATTCCAAAACCTCACCTAAGTACATCCTTACGTTATTCCGTCGGTCGCATTCGAGAAAAAAAGATGAATGGATATTGATTACGACAATGTACACATTATATTAATTAAAGTCGCAATACATGGATTCCATAGCAGTCAACCCATTCGTTATTGAGCTTTTAAAATTTAAGATCTAATGATATCAACGTAACCTAATTCAGGATCTAATAAAAATAGGTAAAATATTCATTTACTTCTTTTAGGGAATTTGGTTTAACAGTAATAACTTGGAAATACAAATAACATTCTAAAACTCATATCCAAATTATGACAAGTCTTAAATAATAAGTTTAAATGCATATGCTAGATGATATATCTATCAGAATTTCGTGTGTATTTTAGTCTGGACGCCATCTAATCAACTATGGAGATGACCCCGAAAACTACCGACGGTCACATCACAAGATATACACATTAAAATAGATAAAAATAGATATGGTCCTCGTGCTTATGGATTTTCTATGTCTGTTTGATTTGGTGTTATCAGTTAAAAAATAAGTTATATTTTTATTTTACCTGCATTAGAAAGATTCGTTTGAAGATTGCACCAGTCAATTGAATGATTTATCTTTGTTTCACTTTAAATGTTGACATTCTTTTCTTCAAATAACCTTACACGCACACATCATGTGTAATCCATCACTAGCTAAAGTGTTCAAATTCAAGTTCACATGAATACGGATTCAAAAAAGTCAATTTCAATGGCAATAATTCTGCATTTTAGCTTATATTGCTAAAATTTAACCATACTTGCTACTAACAGTGAATCATTATTTCACTATTTCACTTTTAAAGGTTTTACATATTCTTATATGGGTCATTAAAAAAAACGCGAAATTTCTTAGTACACCCATGCTATTTTTTTTATTTTTCATAGAAAAATTCAGTTGATAGGTAAAGTTCAGTTAATTAAGATTAAAATGTATTTAAGTCCAAATTTTGTATGTACTTTTGTACGAATTTGTGTGCGTATAGTGTCAACGTAACACATTTCAAACCCATTTTTCCCGATTTTTTTATCGCCTTGATATCTGAAAAAGGGACTTTCTAAGAATGTTAATAATAACGGTAACGAAAAATCGTAGCTTTTTTATTATCATAATGTAACATTTTATTTACAAACTTTATTCAATCAGCGTACATGAAATTCATGTCCATTCTGTTACCTCTACTTAAATCAGCCGTTAAATTGTTCACTCTATACATATTAAATGAGGAAGTGTTGATTTCAAAAGTGCAAAGTAACCTTAACATTTATTGCAGCACGTTTCTTGAACGATAGTATAAAGAAAAGAAATTTCAAGACATTAAGAGAAACAAATAGATGGTACTTTTTCCATGTCTATGCTATTACCAACATTTTGATAAGTTACACCAAAAGTATACGTTTAAAAAGTGCAATAAAGTGTTTGAAATCAAAGTCACAACAAAAAAAGATGATCACTTCATCAAAGGGAGTAGTTATTTCACAACAGCATTTAAAAATAAGAAAAAATGTCTTTCCTGTTATGTCGATCCTGTTACTATTGTTGCTATGGTTACAGCATAAAAAGTAACAGGATAGACAATTGTAGACAGTAACTTCTTTAAATAATATCATAACATATAGTTGCAAATACACTGAAATGTTTCGTCGTTTGAACTCATCTTAATGTTATAACATCTTAATCTTCCCAATTTAGCATTTGTAGTTGCAATATTGATATTGGTAACAGAATAGATCTTAATATAGTTATAAATTATTAACGAAGATCCCTATTACAAATAAAATAAAGTCAGTAAACGTACATGTGAGGGATTAACTTGTTGTTGGATTTATTTGAATGCTGAAGAAAATGAATTACTATCTAAGACTTGCATTACTGGTGGTTATTTTTATAACATTTGAAAACCAATTTTTTGAGTCATTTTTCCGTTCTTTATACTGTCGTTCAAGAAAACATTTTTCCTTTCCAACTTAGAAAATTGGCAAATACGAAAAACAAGCTTAAAATTTTATCTAAACCTTTTCTTAATAACTCAGAATGGTAAATGGTAACAGGAGAGACAAAATATTGCACCACCTATCACAAAACGGAAGTTTGAATACGTAACTTTTTTTTTCGATTTAAAAATTCGACATTTTTAAAAAAGTACCGACATACTTACAGTAACTGTGATTTATTTTTTATCTTTGCACATGCCGTTTGTCGTAGAGTGAGAAAACACTTTTTTTCGTGGATAATTATTTCATGGATTTGCCAAATATTACAAGCCTATAGAGAATGTGTACCTCATTGAACATGTACATTTTTCATGTTTTCGGTAGGTGTTTAACTACCACTTAAAATTGAAAAAAAGTACGAATTTGAGACCGTAACATCTTCTGAAGAATCTGAGTACTTTTCAGAACCTAGAACTGATTTGGACAGTTCTACCTAGAACTGATCCTGACAGTTCTACCCTAGAACAGTTTTAGACAGTTCTAGCTAGAACTGACCAAATTTTTGGTCAGTTCTACTTCTAGAACAGTTCTACGGTTAGAATTGATTTCAAATTCTACGGCTAGAATTGATTTATAAATTCTACGGCCAGAATTGATTTATAAATTCTACGGCTAAAATTGATTTATGAATTCTACGGCTAGAATTGATTTATAAGTTTTAAGAAATCTTTGTCAAAATATAAAGGCTTCGGCAAAATAGCGATTAATATTATATAGAGTTTTGCTATTTTGCCGGTTTTATTTCAGATTTATAATCGGCAAGAGAACATGTTTAACCCCGCCATATTCTGCATGTATGTAATAAAATTGAGAATTGAAATGTGTCTGTTCCAAGTCAGGAGCCCGTAATTCAGTAATTTTCTTTTGTTGATGTGTTATAAAATTATTTGTTTTTCTTTCATTTTTTGTTCATAAATTAGGCCGTTAGTATTATGAGGGGGGGAATATTATTTGAATTTTTTTACATTTGTTATTCCGGGAGTCAGGATGGCTCGTTTTCACATAACAAAATTATCTGACCTCATTAACCAAATGTAATATCTGTTTACGAGTAGTTTTCATACCTCGCACGGACCTGTTTACCAAAATTCTTTTGACCACATCAATCTAAACTGATATTATTTGCTCTTTCTTTCTGCAAATCTATATAGCTGCACAGTACTTCAGTTTTAATTTTAGGTCAAGAGGGACTGTACTATACAAGTTACAGCAATATTGAAAAACAATTTTGTTCGCATCAATTCATAGTGCCAGCATGCAGGGGCAGATCCAGCCATTTCAAAGGGGGAGGGGGGTTCCAACCATGAGTAAAGGGGGGTTCCAACTATATGCTCCCACTCAAATGCATTGATCGTCAAAAATAAAGGGGTTCAAACTCCTGGACTCCCCCCCTTTGATCCGCCAATGAGCATGTCCTCTTTTTTTCAAAATATTGAATCTTAAACAAATATCAGTAGTTTTCATACTTCAGACTGAGTCGTGTAATAAAATCTTTTGACCGCATCAACCAAAACTTACCATATTTGCTTTTTTTATGTAAATCTAAATAGCTGCACAATAATTCAGTTATAATTTTAGGTCAAGAGGGACAAGTATATAAATAACTACAATATTGGAAATCAATGACCACAATTGTTTTTCTCGCATCAATTGAGAGTGCCAGCATTTCCTATTTTTATTCAAAATATCGCATCAGAAACAAATATCAGTAGTTTTCAAATCTCAGACTGACTCATGTAACAAAATTATTTGTCTGCATCAATCCAAACTGACCATATTTGACAGCATCAACCAAAACTGACCATATTTGACCGCATCAACCAAAACTGACCATATTTGCTCTTTTTTTATGCAACTCTTATAGTCGCATAGTAAATCTGTAATATTTTTATGTAAGGATGGATTGTAAAATCATGAAAATACAAATGATAGAAATATTGGAACACAATGCTACCTAATTTCATTTGCAGCAATTTAGAATGCCAGCATGGTCCTCTTTTTATTCAAATATTGCATCATTAACAAAAGTCAGTAGTTTTCATACCTCAGACTGACTGGTATAACAAAATAATTTGTCCGCATCAACCAAAACTGACCATATTTGCACTTTATTATATAATTATGTACATGATGTCAATCTTAATAGCCGCAAAGTAAATCACTTATATTTTTATATCAGGATGGATTGTTTAATATAAATGAAAGCAATATTGGAAAACAAAATTATGCTCACATCAGTTTATAGTGCCAGCATGTCCTCCATAGTCCATTGTCCTCTTTTCAAATTAAAATTTTAAATCGTAAACTAATTTCAGTAGTTTTGATATCTCAGACTGACTCATGAATATAACAAAATTATTTGTTTGCATCAACCAAAACTGACCATATTTGACAGCATCAACCAAAACTGACCATATGTCAAAGCATCAACCAAGACTAACCATATTTACACTTTGTTATGTAAATCTTAAAATATATATAGCCGCATCACTTATAGTAAAACATATTACGATGGATTGTATAATTCAAATGACAGCAATATCAATGAATATTGGAACACATTGGCTACAAAAAATTTCCAGCAAGTCCTCTTTTTATTCAAAATATTGAATTGTAAACAAATTTCAGTAGTTTCGATATATCAGACTGAGTCCATACCTGCCAACTTTTCAAAATGCCCATGGTGGTTTTACGTGCAAGAGGACTCTTGTAATCCCAAATTACCTTCAAGGGGGCCTTTAAATGGACTTTAATGTTGTTTTTAGGCTTCTTCATACTTTTGACAGCTTGTAGCATTTATAAAACTAACTATTTTGGTTAAGATTGTGGACAAAATTGCTCTTTCAAAATTTCCATTTGGAAGCTTTCATGGGGGAAATTCCCCGCAAATAATGACAGTTAGCAGGTATGTGAGTCGTTTTAACAAAATTATTTGACCGCATCAACCAAAACTGAACTTATTTACTCTTTATCATGTAAATATATATGGCCTCATTGTAAACCAATAACATTTCTATGTGAGGACGGATCGTATGATAAAAATGACACCAACTTTGAAACACAATACACCTTATCGCTAATCCTGGCTGACCTGGCCTCTTGAACTTTTGAAGCATACAACAATCACTTTTCCATTGTGGCGTCAGATATCCAGGTATAGCAGACAAATAGCGACAAGGTGTATTTATACCATATCTAAGAATTAAGCGCGCCATTATTTCCTCTCTGTATCCATAATAATGAACCGTCACTAAAGTGCCTTTTTTACATGTTTAAGTAAGTAGTTTGTGATGGGTTTTTTTTTCAACAAAACTATTTAACGGCATCATCCAACACTCACATGACTGATTCATATACTTTATTTTAAAAATAAAATAAAAAGTAAATGTATGGGAAGTTCTCTTCTTGGAATAGTATGTATACTGTTAATATAATCTGGGATATCTATGTTCTTGATATAATTTGAAGAAGGCAAAGAAAAATGCATGATTTTGTGTGTAGCCGAACGTCCAGAGGCAAATGTTTCATTCATGTTCAGATCGAGTATATTTTTCTGAGTTCCAGACTCCCAGATATCATTTATAATCGTTATGGATAAGTCTGGCTAAATTGACGAGATGGTGCAAATGTATAATATAGTTCTTTACGTTATACAACACTTTTTTCATTAATATCCCATAATTCATCCACTGTACGATTTTCGTTTGAACATTTGTCAAAATAGAATCTTAAATGAATGTAAATCCAAGGCAAACAAGGTAAATTACGATTAAAATTCCATGAATTAAATGCCGAGTTATATTGAGATATATTAAAGGGGCACTAGCTACGAGATATATAAAAAATCTAAAGTTTGATTTTTTTTGTTCAATCAATAATGAAAGTGAAAAAGTGAAATAACAATTCGCTTTTTGCAGCCAAAAAGGTTCAATTTTGTCAAATAACGCTAAGAAACATTGATAATTAGTTAATTCACTTGCAAGTGAATGAGACGACCTCTTTAAATTCGTATTCATGTGAACTTCAATTGAACCCCTAGCTAGAGATTGACAACGCATGCATTGTACGTGTACTGGTTATTTAAAGAAAAAGAATGTCAACAATGAAAGTGAAACTACGGTGAATCATTTGATTACTAATTCGATGCACATAAAATCATTCTTATACGGTTAATAGTTATCAAAAGTACCAGGATTATAATTTTATACGCCAGACGCGCGTTTCGTCTACATAAGACTCATCAGTGACGCTCAGATAAAAATAGTTAAAAAGCCAAACAAATACAAAGTTGAAGAGCATTGAGGACCCAAAATTCCAAAAAGTTGTGCCAAATACGGCTAAGGTAATCTACTCCTGGGGTAAGAAAATCCTTAGTTTTTCGAAAAATTCAAAGTTTTGTAAACAGAAAATTTATAAAATGACCATATAATTCATATTCATGTCAACACCGAAGTGCTGACTACTGGGCTGGTGATACCCTCGGGGACGAAACGTCCACCAGCGGTGGCATCGACCCAGTGGTGTAAATAGTTATCAAAAGTACCAGGATTATAATTTTATACGCCAGACGCGCGTTTCGTCTAAATAAGACTCATCAGTGACGCTCAGATCAAAATAGTTAAAAAGCCAAACAAATACAAAGTTGAAGAGCACTGAGGACCCAAAATTCCAAAAGGTTAAAAGCAATGAGAAACATCTATTTTTAATCTATAAAATAAAATCAAACAGACCTATAAAAATTCAATTGCACGTGTTGGTTTATTTTATTCATATCTTTATTTATGTTTACATTGCTTATATGTTCATCTGAGGTCAAATCGATAGTTAATTAGATGGCGTCTGGACTAAAATACACACGAAACGAACATATATATTATCTACCCCATGCTCTGTAAACTATTTATTTCAGACTTTTGATAGTTTGGATAAATGTTTTACATTGTTAAAAATCAAATATGAGAATTTGAGTCAGATCGGTGACCATGAATTTGACAGCTAGTGCCCCTTTAAGGAAGAGACTGTTAAAAACGGGGAACGAAGAAACGTAAACAATGATGTTTCCGTATGCAATCTTATAAAAATATTTCTCCGATGAGTTGGATAACCTTCTATTCACTTCGATATTTGTACATGTAACGTTTGATCAGTAAAAAATATATAAAATCTGCTTTTATATAGCAAAGAAATTGGAAGAGATTTATTTCTTCTAAATTCTAAAATGCCCTTACTGCAGTGACGTCAGTTAGAACTGTTCTACAGTCCTGACTGATTTAGTCAGTTCTGCTGACAGTTCTACGGTTAGAAGTGATTTGGACAGTTCTACCTAGAACTGATTTAGACAGGTCTACCCTAGAACTGATCCTGACAGTTCTACCTAGAAATGATTTAGTCAGTTGCACCTAGAACTGATTCTGACAGTTCTACTTAGAACAGTTCTAGGACAGGTTAGAACAGTTCTATGACAGAATATTCTGACAGTTCTAATGAGAGGTTAGAAGTGATCTCCACTGTATATATTTATCTAAATTTAAATTATCGATATGTAATAGTGTGACAAAAATGCAGTTTAGGCATAAGACAATATTTGTAATTTATCGTTGAATTGTTATCCATAATAAATTACCCGTTTGAACAATGCGTTAACGAGTAATACATATAAAATCAGTCTTTTATCCTTGGTTGTTATGAGACGCGTTAATTGTTGCTAGGGTGCTCTCTTCGAGGTCCGCGCTCTTGGTATATAAAGACACCGATTCATTGCAAGTCGCTCTTTTATTAATTGGCCGTCGACGGAGGAACATCGGAAAGTGAATACCAGCCAATAAAGTAGTTTAAAAGGAAAGTTTGTAAACCTAGATTGAGTTGAAAGCTTGTGGTTTTGAAGCAAGCGGTTTTTGAAGTCTTTACGATTGTTGCAAGCTACCGGGTTGTTCCGATACTGTAATTTCCCTCGGGAATGGTCGCAGTCCCTCGAACAGGTGGTTTGTAAAAGTCTGGTGACTTTGGTGCTTCGGAGACTAGGTATTACAATTATTGCAAGCTACCGCGTTGTTCCGAAACTGTAATTTCTCTCGGGAATGGTCGCAGTCCCTCGAACAGATAGCTTGTAATGATCTGGTGACTTAGGTGCTCCGGGGACTAGGTGCTTCAAAACTAGTTGTCGCAGGAACTAGGTGCTTCAGAGACTAGTTGTCTCAGAGACTGGGTGTCTCAGAGCTAGGTGTTTCAGGAACCTAGGATTTTTGAAGCTTATTCTTAAGTTTAATATAATTGTTTGTCAAATCAGTTGGGACCTCGGAGTCAGTGAAAGGATCAAGGATAAATTGAGGTTCTAGTTTTCAGACTACTTTTTGATACAAAGTTATTTGTGTAAATAGTGTTATTTCTTTATTAAGTTTCAAAGTTGGTCTTGTAGTTTTAAGTAAAGCCTCCAAGTTGTAGTTGGGTTTTTGAGTTAATTAAAAGATTGATATTGGAGTGTCTCAGATTCTGTGAAAACGGATACGAACATATAGTTCATAAGCCAAACACGTTACAAAATTGGTGGCAGCGGTGGGATCTGAGAAACTTCAATATTATATGTAAATAATCACATTGTTTTATTGTCATTATTTCCTATTCGTTAATTGCAAGAAGCAACACACTGTTTTGTAAATATATTGATTGTCAAATTGTTTAATAAAATATTTTTGGAAAATTGTTTAATTTATTCTTTAAAATATGTCCCGAACATACAAAGAAGATAAAATGTTGTATGACCCTTACAGTGTCGAAACAAGAAATTTGACCAGGGAGTTAGATAGATTAAACAAGGAAATAGAGTGCTTAAGATCTAAGAGTTTTGAGAATGCCCCAGACTTTTCTCAGTCAACTTCTATCAATCAAGCAACATGGCCAAGACAATCTGACTCTGGATTTCGTACTTCCATTATTCCAGACCCCGACTTTGGTACAGGCAGCAATATACTCCAAAGTTCAAATGTTGGGAAAGGGGCGGCTAAGTCAAAAGTTATGCCACGGCCTGCAATATTTTGTTACTGAAAGGTTAAAGAAAAATTTGCCAAAACCACAAGATAAATTAGGTGCATATAGGGGAGACAACAAAAGCAAAAATATCATAAAGCCCGCTACGTTTGACGGCCAAGGATCATTGATAGATTACAAGTCTCATTTTGATGCCTGTTCGCGTATAAATGGCTGGACAGAGTCAGAAAAGGGTTTATATTTGGCAGTCTCTTTGAGAAGACAGGCCCAGGGGGTACTAGGAAATCTACCCACAGATAAAAGACAAGATTTTAAAGAGCTTGTCATGTCTCTTGAAGAGAGATTTTCGCCTGCCAATCAAACGGAATTGTACCGAACACAATTACGGGAGCGTCGTCAAAAGGCTTCAGAAAGCCTTCCGGAATTAGGTCAGGACATAAGACGCTTAGCGAACCTTTCATATCCAACAGCCCCAAATGACGTTAGGGAAACACTTGCTAAAGAGCAGTTTATAGACGGACTCATGCGTGTAGACATGAAGCTAAGGATAAAACAAGCTAGACCTGCTGACTTGAACGACGCGATTCGACACGCTGTTGAACTTGAAGCTTTTAATAAGGCCGAAATTAAGCAAGATAATGGGAAGGGCTATTCAAGGGCTATAACTAGAGACGGGACCAACAGTGACGCTAGCGACAAAACAGTAGAGCTACTTAAAAACATGCAGACAGCTTTGACTGATCTGCAGCAAGAAGTTAGAGCTTTAAAGCAGACTCGGGCGCAATACCAGAATCACAAGAATCGAGGATGTTTTAATTGTGGAAAATTTGGACACTTCAAGAAAGATTGTCCCGATAGTAGTGTGAAAAGAGGACATCCAAACTCCCAAAACCTACCCGAAGTTTCACATGAAAAACAGAACGGTGTAATAGGAGTTAACAAATTAGCAAATGAGGTTGGTATGTTTATAGATGCTAAGGTCAATGGTTGTAAAGCAAAGATGCTTATAGACACAGGGGCGACAGTATCCCTTATTTCAAAAAAGATGTTTGACAGTATGAAATCTCAGGTTCTGTCACCAATGGACAGAGAGATACTGACTGCAAATGGTTCTCCCTTAATTCTGTTTGGGAAAACTATAATTGACATTGACTTAAATGGACATGTTTGTTCAAACATTGCTGTAGTAGCAGACCTAAACGTAGATGGTATATTGGGAATAGACTTTCAAAGAAGCCATAATTGTGTAATAAATATTACTAAAGGTAGCATTTGGGTAAACGGAAGAGAGAACCGTTTACATTTTGAAGGTCAGATAGGCTGCTACAGGGTAGATGTTGCAACAACTATAAAACTGCCTCCTACTAGTGAAGTAATGGTGTCTAGAAACATAAAAAAACCTGTTGTACCAAAGCCAGAAGTTGGTATTATAATTATAAATAAAGATCAAGAGAAGAGCAAGTTGATATGCTACCAGTGTAACAGACGGTATAAAAAGACAGCATATCATAGACGTCATATGACAAGGTGTCAACAGGGTAATGGTGCTGAAAACTTTGAGCTACCAAAAGATCAAGATGAAACACACGACAGTGGAAAAGAGTTGTCAGATCTTGTAGAGTTGAAGAACTTGGCCAATAATGACGAAAACAGTCTGATACAAGAAAAAGTTGTTAGAGAGCCCAAAACAGATGTGGAGACTGTTAATAAAATGTGTCTTAAAACGAGGAGCACAATAAGGCCGTCAGGACCAGTGAAATTTGTGGCTCCAAGAAATGAAAAATCACTTGATCTTTTGAAATTTCTCGAAACTGTTAATAGATATATTGGAAATAATAAAGAATTAAAACACACAGTTCAGGAAGAATTTTCTATATTTTGTTGAGTTTAAATGGTTATTGAGATAGCAATGTTTGGTTGTTGTTTTTTATAAAATGTTATTGTTATTGTAACTGTTGAGGTCTAGTGAAATACACTCAGCAAAGAGAAAAAAAATATATAGATATATATGTAGAGTCAGTCGGATGGGGACGTTAAATCCGAGGCCCCATGTACAGGAACATGTCACGCCCTGTGCATGTAAAAGACCCCTCCTGCAGATTTCGTTAAGAGTAGGCTCCTTGGGGCCGCTGCAGAGGCAAAATTTGTTGTGGACATTTTAAACTTATTCTTTGGCAGTAACGCTCAACATTACAGACGTTATAATAGAAAAAAAAAGTATGTTAGTCATGCGAGGACGCATGAAATCGGAGGCGTGGGTAATGTGACAAAAATGCAGTTTAGGCATAAGACAATATTTGTAATTTATCGTTGAATTGTTATCCATAATAAATTACCCGTTTGAACAATGCGTTAACGAATAAAACATATAAAATCAGTCTTTTATCCTTGGTTGTTATGAGACGCGTTAATTGTTGCTAGGGTGCTCTCTTCGAGGTCGGCGCTCTTGGTATATAAAGACACCGATTCATTGCAAGTCGCTCTTTTATTAATTGGCCGTCGACGGAGGAACATCGGAAAGTGAATACCAGCCAATAAAGTAGTTTAAAAGGAAAGTTTGTAAACCTAGTTTGAGTTGAAAGCTTGTGGTTTTGAAGCAAGCGGTTTTTGAAGTCTTTACGATTGTTGAAAGCTACCGGGTTGTTCCGATACTGTAATTTCCCTCGGGAATGGTCGCAGTCCCTCGAACAGGTGGTTTGTAAAAGTCTGGTGACTTTGGTGCTTCGGAGACTAGGTATTACAATTATTGCAAGCTACCGCGTTGTTCCGAAACTGTAATTTCTCTCGGGAATGGTCGCAGTCCCTCGAACAGATAGCTTGTAATGATCTGGTGACTTAGGTGCTCCGGGGACTAGGTGCTTCAAAACTAGTTGTCGCAGGAACTAGGTGCTTCAGAGACTAGTTGTCTCAGAGACTGGGTGTCTCAGAGCTAGGTGTTTCAGGAACCTAGGATTTTTGAAGCTTATTCTTAAGTTTAATATAATTGTTTGTCAAATCAGTTGGGACCTCGGAGTCAGTGAAAGGATCAAGGATAAATTGAGGTTCTAGTTTTCAGACTACTTTTTGATACAAAGTTATTTGTGTAAATAGTGTTATTTCTTTATTAAGTTTCAAAGTTGGTCTTGTAGTTTTAAGTAAAGCCTCCAAGTTGTAGTTGGGTTTTTGAGTTAATTAAAAGATTGATATTGGAGTGTCTCAGATTCTGTGAAAACGGATACGAACATATAGTTCATAAGCCAAACACGTTACAATAGATGTAATATCGATATTAGAAATAGTCGATATCAAATTAAATTCGATGGCACCAACCTTAAGCAAGCAAAAAAATCATGTTAAATCATACAATACCGCCGATTACGACACTGAATCGAGTTCTTCGATATCGATATATGTACCAATTGAATTTGAACTTGCTTGATTCAGAAATTTGATATTTTGATATAAATATAATAGATAGAAATTCATCTTAAAGCTCAGTCACTTTTATGTACAGTCTTATGTACAAAATCATGGCTAAGATAACTATCGATTATGACTGTTTGTCCCCGATATCTTAATTTTACTGTGTACTTAGACAAACAATATTAGTTTGTTTCTTGTACACATGTTGCGGTTTACAATGCTGATAATATCGGTTCTATTTTGAAAATCTATGTTGCAAAGTTATGTTTTTTGATAATAGTATAATATAATCATTCAATATACATGCATGAGATTGATAACAATTATCGGTGAGGATTTATCGATTTCTTCACAAAAATGTAATTTCAATGTTTTATTCATACGTCGTCCACATTCAAATCTACATTTTGAATATTTTAAAAATATTGCGTTTGGACTATTTATATATTGGATGAGACTGTCATCAAAGTTTAGCGCTATAAACGATGATAACTGCTGTTACCATATTTTGACTGTTTTATTTATTATGTCTGTTTAGTTCACGCATCGTTGTAAATATAACAAAATTTGATGAGTCTGTCGTACATAGTGAGAGTTTTAGCGCTATAAAAAATGGTTCAATCCACCATTTTCTACTTTTGAAAATGAGTTTACCAAGTCAGGAATATCACAGTTCTAGTCCAGTCGTTTTTTGATGTGTTTTGTCATTTGATTTTGCCTAATTCAATGAAGTTTTCTATTACCTTGAAACAAGTAAATGTAAAATAGGTAAAATAAACTATTTGATGACAAAAAAAAAACTATCAACAAAGAGAGGAAAACAAAAAATATACTGTAATATCGAAATTTCACGCAGGAATTATCATAATATCATATTTTATGATTATTGTGTGACCTGTTGCAATGCTTAATTTCTATCTCTACCCAATATTCCCTTATTTTCTTTGGCAGCCAACATTTATCCAACTATAAATATCCCGGACGCCTCTATTACATTTATTACCAATTGTATTTATTGTCACTGGACAATAAGAAACCAACAATCAATCAATAGATTGTGTTTGTGAATTGGATGTATGTATACACAGTAGTTTTTGTTTCAATTTTCGAACATAAGTAAATTCACAGAATCAAGTAAAGGTGAAGGACGATTTATAATGAACATATAATCTTTAAATGATGAAGCATGTATTCATGATAGACAAAAATGTGGAAAGAAAAAACAGAAACTGCAATTTGATATCATAACCGCGACAAAATGGACAATGACTACTCGGTTTTCAGTTGATTAAAGAATAAGTCTAACATCAAATTACGACAGACAAAAATATCGGACGTTAACATTTCTTGTTGTTAACAATCGTGTTAAGGGAAAGCTTATGTTTTACTTTTGAAATTACTAAAAGTCATTAGAAAACAGACTGAACAACACCTAAAGCGATTTGATAAAACGTTAAAAAGACCTATAAAAGTATAATATTGGTATCCAATGAAATCCATGCTTGCCAATTTAATAGAGAGACTTCCGAAACGTTTCCATCGTAGTGTACAGTAGGAAGTATCGGATTTTTAATTCGATTCTATGATTGCCGGATATTATATTTTGAATTGTTTCTTGATTCGGCATAATACGGTTATGTTCCGGAGCACCTGAAATCTCCTCTAATTTTTTTTGGGTTCATTGTTACACACTTCATCTTCGAAAAGACTCAGATATTATATTATATAATTTAATTTGATATTGTTATATTTATTATTTTTTCGTTTGTTTTGATTTCAGAGATTTAAGTGACAACAAGTTAACAACAGTACCACCTAGTATATTTAGAAACAAGACAAAGGTACCATACATGTACGTGATGTTTACATATCTTGATATATATGTCGTGTACAAGTTGCGATTTTGTACAGGTTATAACATGTACAAAAATATTGTACATGTTATAACTTGTATAATGCAAAAATACAAGTTATAACATGTACAAAAGTACCTCATACATGTTATAACCTGTACAAAATATTGCTTAAAAATGATTTTAACTTGTACAAAATTTAAAATAAATCTCAATGAAGTAAAATATACATTTAAATTCTCCAATGCATAACATGCATAAAGAACAACAATAAATAGGCCAGAACATTTCTTTTTCTGTAGAGGACAATGACCAAAAAGTTTCAGAAATATATGTTTCATGACTTATGTTGGCAAAATGTGTTTTCGTGTAATTGTATGTTTTATATCCAACATGGCTTAAATAAGTGTGAAACTATTTACTAAAAGCTTGCATTCCTCAATGACCATTACATTAGATAATTCTTCCAAAAAAATTTAAGAACGATTCCTAATAATTTTGGGAAATACTCCTCCCTCTCGTTTTTATAGCATGCAAAGACTAAAACAATGTCTTATATGCTTACCATGTAAAAGCAAGAGAGAGAAGAACTAGTTTTCATCGGACCAAGCTTCATTATCAATATCTTTGGATCTACTCTTCAACATTTTTGGCCTTCAGCATGACAATTTATAACTCAATTTTTGTTTATAAACTATAAGATCATTGCATGAGGCAAATGTCATT
Organism: Mytilus edulis; assembly: GCF_963676685.1. NCBI lineage: Eukaryota > Metazoa > Mollusca > Bivalvia > Mytilida > Mytilidae > Mytilus > Mytilus edulis. The sequence continues at coordinate 50,274,299 of NC_092351.1, read as the reverse complement.
TTGATGTTTAAAATATATATCCTCTACTTTGAAAGCATTTATTTGTGGCCTTTGGATGTTGTCTGCTCCATGGGCGGGTTGTTGTCTTTTAGACACATACCCCGTTTCAATTCCCAATTTTATTTGTAGAGACATCTATTCTGGCTATCCTCTTATGTCTTTTAGTGTCAACTAGAATGAAAGTATTTTACTATTGCCTTCAAAGTGGACACTCACAATTATAATTCATCAAATAAAGATATGTTCATAGATAGTCATAAGAGGATCATAAGACATGTCCTAAGATATATCTTATGACAGGTCTTAGGAATGCTTCGTAATACCGACCCCTGGACATTAACTGTATCAAAAAAGGAAAAAAACACACTAACATGAAGGAATAATAAAAAAGTTATGAAAATGTTGTTGAGGTCAATATCATCTGTTGCGATAATAGAAAAAGATCCTTATTTTTCGATTTTGTACAAGTTAAAACCATTTTTAAGCAATATTTTGTACAGGTTATAACATGTATGAGGTACTTTTGTACATGTTATAACTTGTATTTTTGCATTATACAAGTTAAAACATGTACAATATTTTTGTACATGTTATAACCTGTACAAAATCGCAACTTGTACACGACATATATATCATATGATAAAACATGGAAAACCCTGCATCGCCGGATGTATCAGTACAAGGAACCAATAACAAACCCGAGAGCCAAAAGCCCGAGAATTGATATTTGTCGAGTGATGATTCAGCATTCGATACGAATTTGCCACGTATTTGGATGTTTATCATATATTTTAAAATAATCAGATTCATGGTGTATAGTAGATTCGTGATTTATCTTTTTCTTTTTAAATCATCCTAAAATAAAAGAGACACAAGAAAATGATGATCCAACATTTTAATTTCCAGTTCTAAACTTGCACAACTTAATCATTTTGCTATGCAAGTATTCGGGTCAACTTTTCTTTACCTCCCATTTTTTTAATGCATGCATGAGAAAGAAAGTGTCTTTTAACAACTTCAAAATTGGAAATATTTTCCAGTCTTAAACAGTGTAATAAATTTCCCTTTATATACTTTAGCAAGTTTTTTTCTGGAATTTAAATTAAATATTTATATGGTTACATTTCTTATTATACACAGAAACACAGCCTCTGGACGTCATGTGTCCAACTTTGATGTCCTTCGATATATGATGTCAGACCCTCTTTTGTATGCGATAAATAATGTGCAATACTGGGTGTGCAGTACGGGTTTAGCTAAGCGATATGTGTTATGCGATACAGGGTAGATGATACAGAATGGGATCAGAACTTTTATTGAATATACAAAATTGCTATATTCAGTACTAAATAAATGTAAAACTTTAATGTACTATGATAATAGAAAACAACCCGAAACGAAATGAAAAAAAACCTAAACAAATATAGTCAACATTGAGTCGTTTTGTAAGTTATAGCTTGTATAATCATAACTATTTTTGTATTTTATTATTATTTTATATTATCGGTGCAATACTTAGATTAGTTTGGTTTTATAAGCCTTGATGTAACTTTGTCATGTTTGTTCTGTTTCAACCCCTTAAAATGTTGCAATATGACCGACTTTATTAAATGGATAGCTAATCAAACCAACCTCAATACGGTTTTCGGAACATGCTTTGACTTTGATGCAGGGACGCAAATCAACGTATTCAACATATCAAATTGTCCAATTACGGGTAAGCTATTTTTCATGACAATAAGGATCAAAGCCTTGATTAAAATTTTAATTGTCTCAAGAAGATAAAAAAATAACGAGAAAAACATATATTATAGTAAAAATAGGTTCATTCAATAGAAAGAGAATTAAAATAAGACTCACACTATACGATAAAAGACACCAGCAAATGAGGAATCAAGTCTGGTTCAAAAGCATAGTATGTTGTCCATGAATCACTAGGGGCACTCATATGGTTGCTACTAACAAAAGGAAAGTCTGTAATCGTCATCGATTGCTTTTGGCAAAACATATTACATTAGGTAACATGCCAGTTGTTATTAAAATGGAACAAACCGTTGGAACACTGTGTTAGAAGAATCATTAACCAACTATCTAATATAAATATAACATCTGCACTATCACTATCGTATCAATTCGCTGTTTCGAAACCTAATGCATTCTGGTTACTATTTCCAAAAGCGTACACCAAAACGTTTTGATTGGTTTAAAACGTTCAAAACAAGGGAATACCAGCCAATGACTTAACGTTATTTTCACTTTCGTGTACGAGCAATAAGATAGCCCATAGTCATTTTACTCAAAAAGCAATATCAATATCAAATAACTTGTGTTTACATTTAAGTTTTACATGTTTGATACGATTTGTAAAATAAAGTACAAATATCGTTAATACAATTTTTTGGTCAGAATAAATGTTGTCAACACAAGAAGTTTAATATCAGTAATAATAAATATACAAAGCACAGTTAAATGAAAGTCTTCTCGCATATACAATTTGTAAACTTAATTACAAACACGCGCGCACTGTAAAGCTATGTGCATCCCAATGTGTTGATGGTCACCATGTTTGGTTGTTAGCATCTAATATAGACAAAGGTTTCAAATAAAAATGTAAACTTATCAGTCGAAAAAAAGGCTGATAATGCCATGACAAAAAACGAAAAACGATGAATTAAGATAACCATTTTGGAATTTAATATTCATAAAGAAAATTGTTCAAATGAACGTTTCAAAAAATTTTCTTTGCAGATAAAAATAAACCTTATTAATGTTTCATAATTGGTTCCTTATGATATTTGCATTTTAGTGGATGGTCAGTGGAGCTCTTGGTCACAAACATCATGTACATTGACATGCGGCACTATAATAGAATATAGGAATCAAATCTGCAATACCCAAACGCCTTCTGACGGGGGAAACGATTGTGTTTGTAATGAAACCGAACTATCTCAGTGTATCTTAGCAGATTGTCCAGGTATATGTTACGTTTGGATTTGACTGAAAATAATAATGAATTGAAATGTTATACTAAACTAAAAAACGTTTTGATCATGTTTGAGCACGTAGACCCTTCGCAAAAACATCAGTTCGTATTGACATATCTTCTCATATAGAACGTATACGTAATATGTATATCGGTTGGTGGGATTTGTTGCGTTTGTGTTGTTCTTTCCCTACATTTCTACGTCTTGTTTCGTAAACTTGCAGTGCCAACTTAATTTTTTATTGTCTTTTGTCATGGTATTGTCAGTTATAGTTTCGACCTATCAAGATGGTAATCCCTTTTGTGTCTTCCGCCTTTCTAAATATTTCATACAAAAGATTCATATAGTTATGAAACAAAATATTGTAAACAAAACAAATAATGATGCAATGTATTAAAACAAATATCAATATTTTGGATTAAATTTTATTAATACTTTTTTTATCTGTTCGAATAAGGTTTAGCTGATTTCATGACATTATTAAATACATAAAAATTCAAAGCTTGTAAAAAGTAATTTTGATAATTGTAAAATCGGGATGTAAATGCAGGTTAGGTATTAACAATGGTTGGCTGCGTATGTATACATCACAAATTTAAACATAATCGAGTAAAGAAATTAGGCAGCTGCTTATCGACCATTATTCAAATTGACTACAGCACAGCTAGATTGAAAAAGGAGAGATTCCATTTCAATGAAAATATGAAAAAAATACAAATTTAAGTGAACCGGCCCTTGTAATATTTGTTTGTATATTTTTCACGCGCATTGTGTGCCAATACTTTTTAGTTTCTTGTGTACAATTTATAGTTAAGTATGGCGTTCATTATCACTGAACTAGTATATATATTTGTTTAGAGACCAGCTGAATGACGCCTCTGGGTTGCGGGAATTTCTCGCTGCATTGAAGACCTGTTGGGGTCCTTCTGCTGTTGTCTGTCTTATGGTCGGGTTGTTGTCTCCTGACACATTCCTCATTTTTATCCTCAGTTTTACTTATATTTAAAGCCAAATGACAAGTAAAGTATGTGTGTACTTATTATTCATTGAATTAACTCCAGTAATTGTATTATCAGAATCCTGCAGACAGGACAAAAGAATCGACAAAAAATCAGGTATGTTCTTTAACATACAATGCATAATACTTACCATTACAGTGTTAATCCTTGTCAAGAAAACTTACTTTAAATGAGTCTTATACAAACAGCGATATCTGCTATAGTCCAAATTTTACTTTCACAAGAAAACTTTCATTATAAAATATACGACAAACATTTTTTTCACTTTCATAAGACAACTTTAATTATAAAATTTACGACAAACAATGTTTCCTTTCCAATTGCTGATTTTCAGTTTTATGTGGTGTTGTTCGTTTTTGCCAAGTGAATGCTTGTGATATTTTGATAAATCTTTGTTTCCTCATGTCTTGAGAATAGACGTTTTGGATTTCAATGAGCGTAATTTATGTGTATCTTGTAAATAAAATAAAAGTCAGAAAAAACGTAAACACAATTTACGTAAATTATAAAGTAAATTTATTTATAGATAATTTTGTTTAGGTATGGACGTAATTGTAAAAATATAACTTTTGATTATTTTGCCGTTTTTTGTTCTTAACTGAAATTTTTTTTTTCCTAAGGAAAACAGATATGTGTCGTCAAGCAATGAGTTCAAGATAGATGAATACATAAGTAGATCAGGTTGAATTCGAATGGACCAGTTTTTTAACAGCCTCCATTGAACAGGGGAAAATGTAATTCGTTTTAACAATGAAAACAACATGTTAAATAATTTCATGCGTTCGAACCTCATTCTGGATTAACCGTAATCGGCAATTCTCAAAGGCAAGGGTGTAAACATTTAGTTTTAAGCGTACATATTAGATTAACCTTTTAATGATGCATACACAGTACACAATGTAAGCAGTAATATATAGTGATATGTGTAAATAATACACATTACATTTTCATTTTTATATTTAAAAAGTCGATCAAATGTTGGTACAATTTGAAGAAGAGGCATGCACAATTGACATGTGTCATTGTGGGAAAGCAGTTAATAAACAGTGATTTAGTTTTCGTGATATAGTTTTTATAATAACATGAATAAGGCATGATAATACTTCAGTATAATTCTCCAGCATTTAATTTTCTTTAGATAAATGATGGAGGAATACAAGGACATGGAACAGAAATTATCGTCATTATTTTGTTAAAAGATTTAAGAATAAAAGAACATGGTAAGGAATCCTCGTCAATATTTGGTTAAAAGATTGAGGAATACAAGAACATGGAAACAGAATCCTTATCAGAAATCTTGATTTGACGACTACACACACGAAGAGGATGAATGATGGACCTTATGCTTTGAAATAATGGTGTACGACGAAATGCCAACTTTCATTTATTCTTTTACTTTAGGGATAAATTCTTGCACGTATATTAGTTTTACGTATTATATTTTAAAGTTTTACTTTATTAATTGGAAACATTATGACTAAAAATATTCATTCGTAGATTTCAAATATATACTTCTAAATTCATTTATCATAATTGTAGCTCGCAAATTCATTATCATTTTGGCATTTTGGGTTGATTTATCTGGTGTTACATTGTGGGGATTTACATGTGTTCATATTAACATTTATTTCCATTGGAATCGGGTTTTTGTTTTTTTTGCAATAAAAGAAAGGATACATATTTTAATTTATGTTTCATCATTTTGCTACATTAATTCATATCATTTGTTCATTACGCTTTATGTATAATCGTTGCCGACATTTACTTTATCATTTGGTTTGATTGAATTTCATTTTAGGGTAAACATGGGTTCAGGTTAACATCATTTGTCATGGGAATTGTGTTTTTTGCAATGAAAGATTAGATGAATTTGATGTGTTATTATGTTTTGCTGGACTCGGATTTATTCATAACGAGTCGGCACTATATTTTAAAGAGTCTACAAATACCAGAAGGATATTTAAACTCAAAAGTCGCAAGAAAATCGATAATGCCTTGTAAAAACAGAAGAAAAAAAACTGACAAGAAATATCGAACAACATAATACATAAAGACATTAAATAGAACACTGACAACTAAGCAACACAAACCTCTGAAAATCGGAGGGTAATCTCAGGTAATTCGATTGAGTAAACAAACCTGTTGCTTCTGTCATCTTATTAATGTCCTGTTCTACATGTAATATCGGTCGTGCTACTTATGTAAGTACATAGTTACCGTTGATATATATGCATGTTTCACATACTTGTTAAATGTATATACATACTTCGTATAGTATATATTTATATCAACGGTAACTTTGGACTTTGTATTTATCGGTATCACGACGGATGCCACATGTGGAACAGGACATTAATAAGATGGCAGAAGCAACATAATATGTTTAATTATCAAGATCACCTCATATAAAAAAAAGAAGATGTGGTATGATTGCCAATGAGACAACTGTCCACAAGAGACAAAAATGACACAGACATTAACAACTATAGGTCATCGTACGGCCTTCAACAATGAGCAAAGCCCATACCGCATAGTCAGCTATAAAAAGCCCCGATATGACAATGTAAAACAATTCAAACGAGAAAACTAACGGCCTTATTTATATAAAAAAATTACCGACGGATTTTAAGGAATTTGCATTGCTTAGTTTTCAGTTAGCTATGTTACGTTCATTGGTGATAGAAGTACCATACCACAAGATGACCATATAGACGTTTCCTCACGCAACTCAAAATACTGAATAGATAATCAAATCGTTGACAGGTCATTTACTCTTTATATTGCTATGCTTAGTTCAAGAGATGAATTAGACAAGTTGAAACAAATCACATCAACCATGAAGGTGGGGGTTAAGTTCTAGATAAATAATCTCTGACATGGTTCGAGGAAATCAAGATTTCAACTGATTCTGATGCATTTAGTTTGTTAATATGTTGTACTGTTACAACACTGTCCAAGGATAGGGAAAAGTTGGGATCCCGCTAACATATTTTAACCCGCCACATTATGTATGTGTGTGTCTGTCCCAATTCAGTGGTTGTTGTTGGTGTATTACATATTTGTTTTCGTTCATTTTATCATACATAAATTAGACCATTAGTTTTCTTGTTTGAATTATTTTACATTTGTCATTTCGTATCCTTTTAAAGCTGACTTGCGGTATGGGCTTTGCTCAATGTTGGAGGCCATACGGTGACCTATAGCGTCTGGATATTTCTGTGTGATTTGTTTTCGTGTGGAAAGTTGTCCTATTTTCAATCATAACACATCTTCTTTATTATAAGAAGTGTATATTTGTTTTTTAATTTGTCGGCAGAGAAAGTGTACGATAACAAATTTACGTTTCCCTCAGTTTTAGTTTGTAACCCGAATTTGTTTTTTTCTCTATTGATTTATGAATTTTGAACAGGGTATACTACTGTTGCCTTTATCTATAAATGAAAGAACTGAAACTTATAATGTAAAGGTTTCAATCCAACACACTGTTCTTTTTTCAGATACATTATTCCAAATATGCAAATTACGACTGTAGTTTACCGATGTTCAATTAATCTTATATAGAAAATAAAAGATAGCGGTATCAATCCGCGACATGAATCATTACATATGCAGTAAAAACACAAAAAGCAAAAGAAACGCACTTGTATTGTTGTTCTTCATCTAAAACTCACAATGAAGCTTTAAACACGGAGCAAATACTCTCACCTTACTGAACGATTAAGACGAAATCTTCACCAGTTTAAACTGCATGCTTAAAACTGACGATAATGCCACACTTCAGAATTGAAGAACAAAGTAATGGAGAAATCTCAAAAAGAATCTTTCAATAAGATCTGACTTATTATTTATCCTGATCGTCACATTGAGACGCGTAAGATACATAAGGACAACGACATGAGATATGTTTGTTAAATTGATACACTCATATGCATGGGTCAAATACAGACAAAACTAGCATTTGGCATTTCAAATTATAATCTTGGTATGTTTGATAAAGTGTAAATGAAAAACAAGACAAACAACTGGTGAAGTAGCATGAAATTCCAAAGAAGATTCACATGCGGGTTTTACTCATTGTTCAAGGCCGTACAGTGTTGATAGACTAGTGATCATTGTAGATTATAAACTATTCAGAATATTCGTCTATTGAGGTCATTATCGCTGGCAAAATTTTCGGTAAACTATGACCATTGTAACAGCAACTTAATTTGTTTACAATGGTCAAAATATGCACGATTCTTGGATTATTTTATAAGTTGCAAAAGTAAGTAAAAAGTAATATGCAAAAAGGGAGATGTGGTCTGAATACCAATGGGACAACTATCCACCAAAGTTCAAAGCTTAAGTAGATATAAGCAAGTGTAGGCAATCGTACGGCTTCAGCAACTCATACCGTAATGGCGTCTAAAAAAGGCCCCGACATTAAAAAATGAAACAATTCAATTAAGAAAACTAACGAATTATAACTAGAATGAATTATGAAAAATTAGAACACCAATGAACTAATATTAAAATCAATGAACAAGCAGTGCGAGTTTTACTCATTGTTGAAGGCCGTATGGTTGCGTTTAATTGCTTAAATGCCATAAAGTAACATATGTTGTTAATTCCTGTGTCATTTTGTATCTTGTCATGGTATTTGCTTGTGGAGAATTGTATCAATGGCAATTATAGAAAATCTTTCTTTTTTATTAAAATTATTACGGTTAATATAAGTAACACGAAACAAGTGGAAAGTCATGACACAAAGCACAGAATTAATCAAGGAAAACCTGAAAAATACACTCCAAAACATAATTATTTATTTGTGTCAAATACAGATATTCAGCGACCATGAAGGGTTAAATCAATTAACAAAAGGAGGTATCCATATATATGATTTAAAATGTAGCTCAAATGATTAAATATATTGAGGAGTGTTTTTTTTTCGAATGTGATCTCTAGAATTAAACTTGTCACCGGGTTTGTACATACATGAGTAACATGACGGTACCCAAATTTCACCTATTTAGCCAAAACAGCAGTGGAAACCTTACACGATTTCCTAGAGACTAAACAATTTGGATTGTTATGATTTGATAAGGGCTCAATAAAGCTACGTTAAGTTTAAAAAAATATATATATATATATATCAAGTTTAGACAAATATTTCTGTAAAGAACTTTATTAATAATTGTTAAAAATATCAATTTTATTCAAAAAATTGTTTCTTAAATATTCACGGTGAAACTAATGTTTTACATACCTAGTTTTGTGTACACTTAATCTAAACAAGGCCTACATCGAGTATCGACTGCATGTAGACAAAACATGTTTTACACTACATGTAAACATTGAATTTTATCAATGGGAACGTAATTTTGTTTATTTTACGTGTGAGTTACACTTACACAACACCGAGTTTAGGTCAATGTGAACACGGCCTAAGAAATATAAAAAGTATAATATTTAAATAACATCTATCGAACCTATAATAAAATGTGGCAATGACTATTTAACAACTGAATATCATTGACAAACAATCAGTTGCTACTTTCGACTGATCTTATCACAAACTGTAACAATTATTGACGATCCCGCTATTGCCAATAACCGCATGCAAACTACTGCAATTTTCTATTTCATATTTTTGCCAGGCTGTATTAAATGTGGGTTTTTTTCCCCTTTCTTTTTTCTTTCGCGAAAAAACCCCTAGATGTCAAACCTAGGTTTGTCGAATTCTATTGCACCTTGCAAACAAGGAGTTCAAACGCAAATCCTGAATAATAAGAGACTGATGATGAACCACTTTGACCATCGTTACCCCAAAAGTATATGAAATAATGCAACACATCTTTAGTTAAGGATGTCATGATTTAATACCCGCATGTTTAGTACTTCGAGCAAGTCTCTAGTTATTGCGGTTATAGTTTTTCTCCAGTCAAATTTAAAGGTTAAACACATCTAGTGTATCTTCATCCATTGCGGGCCTCCTTTAGTACACCTTTTTTTTCCATTTCGGTTTTACTTTTGTTTACGTTTTCTTTGACAGTGTTGGTCAAAAATCTTTGATAATTATTTGGTATTTACAATCGATTGGTTTGTTTTTTTTTATGTTTAACGCAAATTGCAGTTCCACTTTGGTCTACTATATTGACCAATATATATTCGTGGAGAAAATCAGAGTATCCGGCGAGTGCAATCTAAGTTGGGCAGGACAAATGCCAAACCTATTCAATTACGATCCGACTATATTGCAACCTGAAACAAATTGGTTTGGAATCACAACAACAATTATGAGAGTATAAAGATCATTGTAGATGCACCACTTAAAACAGTCGACAATCGAGGCCCCTAAGTATATGAAATAGAACAACCAATGTTTAGTGTAGGATTCCATAATTTTATATTCGTAGGTTAAGTACTTCGAACTTGTTTTCAGTCTTGCAACTTCAGCTTGTATCCAGTCATACCCAACAGTTAGGTACTTCGAGCTTGTCTTCAGTCAGTGCAAGCTTTTTTAGTACGGTAATAATTGTACTTGTATTTTAAAATGTTTGTTTCTGTCGTTTTTCTGAGACGGAGGTTTTTTGAATGGCATACAATGTATCCTTTTGATTTGTGTTTCATCTGTTATACATGTTATAGTATAATGAAATAAATGTTTAAGTCGAAGTCTATGATTGTACATGTTATATGTTATAGAATCGATTCAGAGCTTGATGTCGAGTACATGAACTTGTTGGAAACTATATGTTGTAGATTATATGCTGCCTTTTAAATTTACTACTTTTCCATTACATTCATCGTTGGAAAGATATGACATTGATATTTACTTCAAATAACATTTCGCTCCAATGCAAGATAAAAACAAATATAGCATAAAATTGAAACAAACAAAATATAGTATCATAGATGGACTTATATAAAAATCATTTATTAGAAATAATATAACAATTGTAAGGACACATATCTCTAATTTTCAATTTTATATTTCGAAATAAAAATTGTGTCACATAAAGATAAAGTGGACATACACATAATGCTGACTGACATCAGATGTTACGATAATTATTGATTTTGATCAATTCTTTACGTTCTGCAATAGAGAGACAATGTGGCTGAACCCGCATTTCTCTGCAATGTCTACAGGAGAGCGTCCAGATGTACCACATACTTTAACATTTGCACCTTTTTGGAGCAATATCTTAACTATTTCAATGTCATCATTGAAACATGCTTTATGGAGAGGAGTTTCACCATCAACGTCGGTTGAATTAACATTGGCCTTTTTCTCAAGCAATGACTTAATAACGTCTTTATGATTGTTCTTACAAGCCACATGAAGAGCAGTTACTCCGTCTTTATCAGCAAGATTTACGTCAGCCTTACGATTCAGTATCATTTTGGCTATATCATTGTTTCCGTTTGCACAACTGAAGAAAAGCCCCGTCCATCCCTGTTCGTTTTGTTTGTCGTATTTGACATTGGCCTCTAAAAGAATTTCTATAACATTGCGATGTCCGTTTTTACAAGCTTCATGCAAGGGTCTCATCTTATCCTTTGTTTTTGCATTTACCGAAGCTTTGTTGTTAATTAGCAGTTTTACGATATGTGCATTTCCGTTTCTACATGCTAAATGAAGACTTGTATCTCCACATTGCTCTTGTGCGTCTACTTTTGAACCTTTTTTTAATAAAATAGTCATGATGTCAATACTATTGTTCTCACATGCAGCATGCAAAGGGGTAGAACCGTTTGATGAGCTTTTGTTTATATTTGCCTTATTTTGAATAAGAAGTTGAACAATGTCTTTATAATTTCCAGTACATCCATAATAAACAGGAGTCCTATCTAGTTTGTCCAATGCATTAATATTAGCTCCGGTCTTTAATAAGAACGACGTTGTGTCATACTGTCCTTTTAAGCATGTCAAATGTAACGGTGTTAATCCACATTTATCTTGTATGTTTACAGAAGCGCGATGTTCCACCAGTATTTTTATTAGTTCGTTAGAACCATTTAGACAGGCTATGTGCAGGACACTTTTGTGTTCCTTCGTCACATACTTTTCGTTTATCTGAACAAAGTCTTCCTTAAAACTGACCAAGTAATTAACGACGGAAATAGAATTATTTTCACATGCATAGAAAAACGGTGACAATTGGGCATTGTTTAAAATGTGAACGTTCCGACCGATTTCAACAAGCAATTTTACAATATCTAGATGACCTTTCATGGATGCTAAATGCAAAGGTGTGTTTCCCTTTGAATCTGTCTTATTAATCATACCTGTGTCTAACTTCATAAAATAAGAAACAAATTCATCATAACCTAACGACGATACAACATGGAGAACAGTCAAACCGTCTGCATTCGTTTTCCAAATTTTCCCATTTCCATTGCTTTCCAAATACTCTAAAAATTTATGTCTGAACATTGGAAAGGCGCTTTGAGTATTTTGAAAAACATTCATAAACTGGCCTTCGCAAAGGTCCCTTGCAAGGCGGGAAAAATAGGCCTCTTCATGTTCTGGTGTAATTTGAATAACAGGAATAATCTGTTCATACTTAACACATGCCAATCCTATTTGCTTCTTAATCACATCGCTTTTACTGAACTTTAGTACTGAGTTTATACATGTTTTTGCAATGCAATAAAGAACTATAGCTTGCATAGTTTCATGAATAAATTCGAAACAGTCGTTATCTACCTTTACGAAAGTATCCGTCAAAGCCTCGAGTTGACTGACAATAAGTCTTTTTGATGGAAGTATTTGAGATCCAGATTCCAGGAACAAGCTGTTTATCAATTCTTCGTTTTCAATGTTAACATGAGATACATGTTTAGTAATTTTTTGTTTGATAGCGAGCACAGCTAAAGAGATATAACGAACTGGTGATTTTATTTTGTATTTATCTATTTCTTCTTCGATGAATTGAATGGGTAACGTAAAAAAGTTTTCTACTGTACCAACCTCTTTTGATGAAAAGATCGAACATAACGAGGGCAGAAAAGAATACATAATTAGTATTTCGTCAGTAATGGCTTTTAGGTCACTTTTTTCGAGATATGCCTCACATATAGTCCGTTTTTCCGATATAGTTAATCTTAACTCATCTGTATGTAAATCGCATACGAAACCTGGTAACCCAAAGCGGTCAAATAGGTCAGGATGCCAAATGGACTTTCTACAAGTAAGTATTACTTTGGCTTGATCGTTGGTACTTAAAATCCTTTGAATTAATGGACCTTCTTTTTCCCATGCAACTGCTTCAGTCTCATCTAATGCATATTTTCCGATGAAATCATCAATGATGAACACCTGGTTTGTATCTGGTTTATAATATTGAGTTATATATGATGGATACCGTGCCGGCACAATTGTATAACCATATTCGTGCTTTAATCGTAATGCTACATGATAAGCACATGCTGATTTACCCATCCCTGTTGGTCCTTTAGTGACAACTAGTTTTTCTGTGTGGATTCTCTGATATGCGTATTGCGCGCCTTTTGTTACTACAAATTTAGCAAGTTCATTGGACCAATGTTTCAGTGTTTCCTTTTGCAGTTCTGTGAAGTAAAAGTTTAAAACAAAACGTCTTTAAGGGAGTAACATAAACATATGTAAATCTTGTATCTTTTGCATAACAACATACACAAAAAGCTTTATTGGAAAAACAAAGATTTTCATTTGGTTAAAATCACTGATACTTATTTGTATGTAAGTATGTTGTTAGTATGTAAAGTGAAACTGTAGATTTTAGTATTTGCAGCGTATGCAATATGATAAAGTCATTGGTTTCTGTAGCTTCATATGGTAAAACTTATGCAAATAAACTCATCATATATACCCAGGACTAAATTTTTGTATATACGCCAGACGCGTGTTTCGTCTACAAAAGACTCATCAGTGACGCCCAAATCCAAAAAAAGTTAAAAAGGCCAGATAAAGTACGAAGTTGAGGAGCATTGAGGACCAAATTCCTAAACGTTTTGCAAAATCCAGCTTTGGAATTTAATGCATCAAATCACACTTATACGCTGTCGGAAACATATATACATTATCCTTTTCATATACTGTTTATATCAATAAATGAATCTCTATTTTCTTTATAATATTTCTTAACAAGCATGTGCAAACATGTTTTACCTAGTTCATGGTTTGGCACTTTTCCTATGTCATCTTCTAGTTTGGATATTTTCCACTTTAATTTCTGTTTTTCAGAGTCAAAATTCGATTCTTGAATAGTCACCAGAGAAGCAATCTTTTCGTCAACCTCTACAAAATAAAATAAACATAAAAGGGTTTATTTTAATTTTAATAATTGGAACTTATTGATATGCCCATCGATATCTAATATGTCGCTAAGTTCCAAACGACAAAACCCTTTTTATTGTATTTATTTCCAACTTAATGTAGAGGTTATTCTACTGTTTAAATAAGTGTCCTGTGTCGCTAACCTGCATCTTCAAAAATATCCATGTGTTGGTATATTATTTAACACGACAAGACAATTACTCTATCAAGAGTTAACTAGCAATTTCATTCAAGTTGACATATTTGTAGATCTTGTTCTGCTGATATTTTCTCTTTTCAATGTTTCGATCTACATTAGTGTCTTATTATTTTTTCAAAGATAAAAGGCAGGCATTCACAAAAAAGGTAAACACATTAATAGAGAGATATACTTCCAACAAAGAGTCGACCAACAATTGCCTCCATAAAGCATGTTACTACTATTTGAGAGTTGTCAGCACATTTTTCAGGGTATTTCGAATAGAGTTATACAGTCATTCCTTTAATTGAGTTCTTTACACCATTTGAGAAGAGTAAATCACGAAAAAACGCTGTTGACGTCACGGTCACATAACTACTATGTATAAGAGCTCATATGCATAAAAAACACCTTACAGCAAGTTAGATCTAGAAGACAAGTATTACAACTAGAATTTAATCATTTACGAATTGTGAAATTCATAAAGATACAAGGGGGATAATCTAGCAAGCCAAAAAACGTTTGTTGTCCAAAATAATACTTGTCAATGGCGCTCCAATAGTAAGAATTAGAAAACAAAAACAGTAACGCAGTTGCGGATCATTGAAATCAATAGTTATAAAATAATTTGTCCCAAATCTACTCGAATTTTTATCTGGTGATCGTAAATGATTACTGTTTCTTTATATTTTTTTTATCCCTAAATGAACAGACCATTAACGGAAATTTTTCGCATCAATGACTTATTGTTTCATAGGTATATACAATTTACTGAATTCAAGTACCAATTATTTCTCTAAGTACTAAGCAATGATACTCTTTCTTGGTATAATACCCCAAAACTGCGATATATTTTCATGGTTTTAGCATCTTGTATGATAGCAAAGCACAAAGCTTCCAATTATTATCTCAAAACGTACATGAAGTATGCTGCATTGCTATTATTTGGATTGTTGTGCTATTTTGACAAAAATACACACCTGTGTGTTTGCGTTTCATTCTGCAGAAACATTCTTTTATGATAGGCAATACCGCAAATATAACTGCAAAAAAAGAAGTGCTTTTTATTATGAACAAAACGAATCAATAATACTATTTTTTACTACGACAATATCAAAATTATTCATAAATTAAAAAGGTCAAACATACAGTGGGTAACTAGAGGAATAAATTACAAAAAAAAAATAAAGCGTAAGATTCATATTTAAACTATCATTCACAAAAACAAAAAACGTCAACAACTGTCCACATGAACACATAAGTTAGACGAGGGAAAGAAGCTATGAATAAATTAAATACAAACTGTATGTTTTTTTCTCAATCAATACGTTATAAAACCCCATTAATACATTACATATATCAGTGACTGATTAGTTTACTATATATATCTTGGGAGATGAAGTTTGTTCGCTAGATGCGCGTTTCGATTACAGCAAACATATTGAAGCTTGTATAAATAAATTGGGAATGTGTTCATCGACACAAATGATGCCCCCGTTTGCAAATTATATCAAGTTATAAAAAGATATCACTAAATAAGGTACAATTGACGTTACCCAAATTGTTATTTGATCTAAATTTGGTAGTAAAAAGTATTGTGTAAAAGGTCCATAACAATTTCAGTTATTGTTCCATTTGTAAAGGGATATAACTCTAGAACAGTAAAAGGGATATAACCAACATTTACACGTGATTTGTATTGTGTGGTAATTATTATATTATTAGTGTGTATAAGTTTCATAACACTTGGTTGAGGCAAAATTAAATTCGAAAACAGAAACAAAAAATCACCTTAGCTGTATTTGGCAAAACTATTAGGAATTGTGGTTCTCAATACTTTATAACTTCGTACTTTATGTGGACTTTTTAATAATGTTTTATTCGACCATCACTGATGAGTCCTGTGGAGACAAAACGCGCGTCTGGCGAAAATATAAAATTTAAATTCTGGTATCTATGATGACTTTATCCGAAATAACTGAATTATACTTACTTGGTACGGGTAACATAAGCATAAAAAATACCAACACTGCAACACGTGCAGCCTTTCTGTCAACTAAAAAGAAATAATTATGGTTGCAATAAATCCCAATTGTTTTTTTAACATCTCACAACGTATATACAGAAATGTTGATTGTTGAATTATTCTTATTAATAGGCGAAAGTACTTCTTGTGTTTTTTTAATTTCTAAACATTATAATTTCGTCTTGTTTATAGTTGTTTGAATAAAGCTAACACTGCTCAGTTATGATTGGATTTTAGAACATGATGCTGCACATGGTTGACGAGCACATTTGATCACATGACAGTGTGAAGGCGGCTTTATCTGAGAAAAAAGACCAATTTTAAGAAAGCATAAATTATTTTCCATTTATAATAAATGATGTTTATTCAAATTACTAGATGACTAATCAATTGACAATTATTGGGTTATTTATAAATTGGAAGTACTTTATAAGGGTAACTCTTCAACAGTCACAAAAAGATTCGGAGTACATACATCCGAGTTACACACTTAAACCAAGGGAAACACATCAACTATAAGAGGAAAACATAGGAACAACAGGAACACTGAAGTGCAACAAAACAGATGTCAACATACATAGAAACGCACTATTTGATAACATCTGTCATATTCCTGGCTTTACACAGGATATTTTCAGAAAAAAAGGTGGGTAAAACCAGGTTTCATTGATAACCAAACCTCTCAATGTTACAAAATATCGTTAAAATGACAACACTGCGTGGCAGAAATACATCACAGACACTCATCACAGAGAAACGCACAAACAAATATTACGATAGTTGAAGCAGCATGCAAACCACAGAACAACAACGAACATCTTCAATCATCAACAGACCAGCAGTTGTTATTGAACAGGTGTACGAACGAATAATTTCCTTTGATTTTCATGTTAAAAACAAAATTAGTCCTCGAAAAGAAGATTAACTCCTGATTGTGTAACTACATAGATAAACATAAAACATGAAGAAATTTTCAATTGATGCATTTATTTTTAAAATCAGTGTTTTCTAGTACCTGTATCAGTTAGAGTCTTACCGTTGAACCAATAACCAAAGAACATTATAATATACGATTTACATACCTAGTGCATAAGACTCCAACGATGATTTGTCAAACGATTGTCGTGTTTCCGCATCTTTGGGCAACCTGACAAAACAGCATACAAGTTAATAATGTGTACATCATTTAAAAGGTTAAAGGATTATATGACACAATAAGAGATACCCTAATGAAAATTATATAATAATTTATATTTACAGTTACAATTAAAATGCAAAGTCTTCATAATTGGATATAGAAAACTAAATGATCAAAAGTGTCATGAACGGACTAATTTTACACACAAAAAATGTTTATATAATATGCTACATTAATATACATATTGTGTTTATCATAGTAAAATAACATGTGGTGTGAGCTAGGTAAGTTTTTCATTCATAGTTTTTCTAAACAATGGAAAGTAAACAATTGTGTCTTCTATAAACATGATAAAACTACATGCAATGTCGTTACTCCGTATGCAGGCGCTGCTGGAATGTTGCTACATAGAAATGGAAAGTTCACAATTGGGAAGTTGAACCATCTGTTTGTCGGAAAGTTTTGTTTCAACCAGCCCTCCCAAAGACAAGATACGTGTGTCTACGTTCGCCATTCCTTTTAATGAAACAAAGTTATACCGATTTTTTTTAATTTGTCATTTAGTTTGGAAGAGGGAATAATTGTGCATGTTGTGTAAAGGGTAGAAAAGTCAAGTGTTTAATACTATTACAAGCTGAGAGAATCTTAGAAAGTATGTACTCTAAAAGATTTTTGGATTTTTTTAGTATCCGCATCTGATTCACGCATTCTCAAGAGAAGACAGTTTCACAATAACTTTGGAGCCCGGCTTTGATTGCTGATAAAATAGATGTGTATAATTTAGAAAGAGGTTTCGTGGAGCACTTGGAAGACCAAGCAATATACCGTTGTTTGTAAGGACCCTTATGTAGTTTAGTTATCCAATACAGTGATGGAAGATCCAGTTCTTCATCTTTGATTGAAATTCCAAACGAACATAGAACAGACCTATGATTATCCAGGATTTCCTCTTTGCTAAGTGTCGTGAAGGTATATGTTGAGTTTCCAAGTGAATTGCCAATACCTAATTTATTTATCAAGCAGTTTATGTAATAATATGTACACTCAAAAACGATATTGTTTGGGGCTTTATCTGCGGGAACAACAACATATTTGTCATTATGTGATTCTAACTGTACGTACTCGGTATTGGAGATCCATTTTAGCTCTATGAATTTTAAAGAAAAATCTATCAAAACAGTTTTAATCAGTAATCCTAAAAGTAATATTAATATGAGCTACCATATGGGTCAATTGTATCATGTGTATACAAACATGGCATATAAAAATACATTTACTTGTCATTTGGAAACAAACATTATAAGTGCTTGCGATGCTATGATTAAGGTGTATGCATACTCATACCAAAGTTTAGTAATCGGCCTAGCCACTTTCAGTGTTTTATATGCATATTGTACCTAGTCACCTGTTATTATTATCTTTGGATATGCTACAAGATATACTTACACGACCGTTGATATTGAATCACAGTAAAAGCTCGGTTTCCACTCATTCTCATTAAGACACTCATAATCTAAAAATGTTATGACAAAATTAGTTAATATTTGACATGTTTGATACACTTTAATTTACGAAGAACGTGTAAAACAAAACTGAACACGCCGAAATGGGTCACATGCTTAAATCATTTGTGATGAATTCAATGTGCAAATTCTTAAAGAAAACGGTTCCACTATAACTGTCACTATGATTGCTGTTAATGATGCGAAGGTCAGATGTACCCTGCTTAAAGGCAATGTAAGACAGATATGTCCGGTGTCTCTTTGCCACTAAGCATAGTAAATACCTCGTATGCGAAATTTCTTAGATCATCAAACAAGTTACAAAAGCAATAAAATCTTCGCTTCCGGCATTATGCAATTCTACTGTTTGACATGGAACATGACGCTTGATCACTTGTCAACAAGCTGAGTTCAAGACTATATGAACAATGTCTAACGGATATGTAACATTCACAAGGATCTCATATACCAAATATTATTATCATATTACTCATAGTAATTGCAGAATTGCAGTAGCAAACGTATCATTGGTTCAACTCTTAGGAAATAATCATTGTCTCAATAATACCTTACTGAAATAAATAAGTTGAATACACAACAGTATTTTACTTGTTATTGTAGCAAAGACACAAAAATTAACCTACCTAGATTCCCAAACAACACTGGCACTTAAAGTTCAAAATGTATATGATTTATATATACATAAGTATGCTTAAATTTGTTTGAAGAATTGATGACGCCTTTTTTATTTGAACTTTTTTGGATTTAAGTGAGACGTAGTTTCCAAAATTTAACATGTTTTTCCCAACATTGACACCTCCCAACTGTATTGACTACACGTAGTTGACTCTGCGATATATATTTAAAAAGCAGACAGGAATTCTGTGCGTATATACAAATTAATCTGTTTTAAGCAATATCAAATTTCATTTCAAATCTATCAAAGAAAAAGAAATTAACACTAACTTTTCTTCTTATCATTGCAAGCACTTTTAGATTTTAGTAATGTTTATATTTTTTAATTTTAGAAACGTAATTTAACGCATATGTCAGCATTATATGCAAAAGCTGTCAACATGTTTTGAGGAAAATGTACTCTGAAAAGTTTACAGTAAAGTTCCTGTTCTTGCATACCTGGTGATAAAATGTAGTTAGATTGACATAACTTAAGATGACAGGAACAATCTTCCTCAGAAGGTACACAATAACATCGGTGTCTTGGTTTATTAACGAAATCATATCCTCTCGTATAATCACAGCGGCAGGATCTGTCATTTTCCAATGTACCATTACTATAAACGACTTGTCCCTCCCCACTGCAGTAAGATTTCTCATAAACACATCGACTGTTTCCAGAAGGCAGGAATTTGAAAGGCTGGTAGAACTCACTGTTACAATCAGCGCCTTGCAATGTTCCATTAGATGATCCAGCAACTATAAGCTTTTGTCCTATCAAATACAAATACTAGTAACTGGTAAAAGGCAAGTAAAACTAATCATAAAAGTTACCATTGCCAATATTATTGGACGATACTTGTATATGAGAGTTCATTATTATCAAGCATGGTGTATTTTAAAGAATTTTGGAAACATCAAAAATGTCGGTACGACTAAAGAAAAGATTGCATTGATAATTTGATATAGAAGGTTTTTTTTACGAAAAAGTTAATAGTTCATACTTGTACAGTAATGTAACATACATTTCTATATATAATGTGCAAACGAGAAAGCTTACCTGGTGCTTCGAAATCTGACTGTTTTCTACAAAATTCAGTAAAATAATGTTCGTTCCGATTAAACAAACAGAAGTAACTGTCCACCGAGCCACAACGGTATGCTGCTATATGTTTCCAGTGTGACTGAACAGGACAATGAAATCTGAAATCGGACTCGGATGGCTTCCACAATACAATTATCTGGAGAAAAAAAAACATGTTGTATAGTGTTATGTCGGATGCACGAATGGCGTACAGAGCCTTCAGCATCTCATGTTCTTTGATTCATGTTTAGTATGTAAGACATGGTTAAAGAACAAGCCTAAAAAAATAAGCAATGAACAGGTAGATGTTTCAACTTAACAAACAATTAGTAAATCAACTCATCATATATACCAGGATTGATTTTGTTTATTTGCACCAAACGCGTTTCGTCTACTAAAGACTCATCATTGACGCACGAATCAAATGTTACAAAGGCCAAACAATGTACGAATCTAAAGAGCATGGAGGACAACATATCCTAAAAGTTTTGCCAAATACAGCTAAGGTAATATATTCCTGAGGTAGACAAAACAAAATATTAAAAACACGACCGAGTGATCATGTATTTATTAAAACCACACACAACAATTCCGTCAAACGTCAATTGAAATATACTAACAATCATTCCTAGTTGCAACAACAGATTCAATAAATTTGCACAAAGACAAACCTGAGTAGCTATTTTATGTATTTCTTTATCTGGAAGCAAGCCATTTCGTACCTTGACCAGTTCGTACCTCTTCCATGTTGTACCCAAATTTGTCATTTCGTACCCAACATTTACCATTTAGTACCCATGATAATATTCATTTCGTACCCTACGGGCCAAATGCATCTACCATTTCGTACCTCATGGACTTTATACATGTTAGCTATTTCGTATCATATCTAATCTTACATAAAAACTTTGGAAAATAACTTAATTGTGGCTGGCTTATTTGTCGCTAGCTTGAGACCGCTATATGATATAAGACAGGAATATTTTCATCAAAAAAACAAATATAATGGTGAAAAACCTTCCGAACTACAATTTGAATAGTTCATTCTTCGAAAAGTTTCGGAGAGTTTGAGCTGACAAATATATTTTTCGCAGTTCATATAAGAACTTATCAACAATGAACAGTAAAGCATAATTCTATGGCGGACTTCAGATTGAGTTGATCCTTACTATAGTTTCAATAAACCACAATTGTCCTTATCAACCCTAAGAGTAACAACTTACCAAGCAAAGGCTGAATAGATACATGTTGAAGTTTTGTTAAATCATTATGAAAGCTGAAAATAAAAGAATATGATATAAGCCAAGGACATAATTATGTAATCCCTATTTTAACATTTACTGAAAAAAACTCCAAAGATTGTTTGGAGTACATACAATCTTTGACTCTCTGATCTTGCAATAGTATAGTTTGTTCTTATGTTGTATTGTAACACCACTGTCCCATGTTAAAGGGAGTATTTGTCGCTAGCAAACATGTTTAACTGGCCACATTCTTGTTCTGTCTGTTCCAGGTCATACATTTTTCATGTCGAGCCATAATGATCTTAAAGCAGATTATACAGAACTTTTTTTTCACATCGTTGAAGACCGAACCAATTTTCAAATCAAAAAGCTTTAAGCATGACCAAATAAAATAAATGCGGAAAACTGATTATTTGAGTGGTCTGTATAAAATAATCAGACCAGAACCTACCCTAAGAGTAACAACTTACCAAGCAAAGGCTGAATAGATACATGTTGAAGTTTTGTTAAATCATTATGAAAGCTGAAAATAAAAGAATATGATATAAGCCAAGGACATATGTAATCCCTATTTTAACATTTACTAAAAAAAACTCCAAAGATTGTTTGGAGTACATACAATCTTTGACTCTCTGATCTTGCAATAGTATAGTTTGTTCTTATGTTGTATTGTAACACCACTGTCCCATGTTAAAGGGAGTATTTGTCGCTAGCAAACATGTTTAACTGGCCACATTCTTGTTCTGTCTGTTCCAGGTCATACATTTTTCATGTCGAGCCATAATGATCTTAAAGCAGATTATACAGAACTTTTTTTTCACATCGTTGAAGACCGAACCAATTTTCAAATCAAAAAGCTTTAAGCATGACCAAATAAAATAAATGCGGAAAACTGATTATTTGAGTGGTCTGTATAAAATAATCAGACCAGAACCTACCCTAAGAGTAACAACTTACCAAGCAAAGGCTGAATAGATACATGTTGAAGTTTTGTTAAATCATTATGAAAGCTGAAAATAAAAGAATATGATATAAGCCAAGGACATATGTAATCCCTATTTTAACATTTACTAAAAAAAACTCCAAAGATTGTTTGGAGTACATACAATCTTTGACTCTCTGATCTTGCAATAGTATAGTTTGTTCTTATGTTGTATTGTAACACCACTGTCCCATGTTAAAGGGAGTATTTGTCGCTAGCAAACATGTTTAACTGGCCACATTCTTGTTCTGTCTGTTCCAGGTCATACATTTTTCATGTCGAGCCATAATGATCTTAAAGCAGATTATACAGAACTTTTTTTTCACATCGTTGAAGACCGAACCAATTTTCAAATCAAAAAGCTTTAAGCATGACCAAATAAAATAAATGCGGAAAACTGATTATTTGAGTGGTCTGTATAAAATAATCAGACCAGAACAAAATTCGAACTTGATCTGTCACTTGTTATGATAGATCAATATACCAAATATCAAACCAATATCCTCAATAAAGGCAACAGTAGTATACCGCTGTTCAAAACTCATAAATCCATGGACAAAAAACAAAATCGGGTTCACAAACTAAAACCGAGGGAAACGCATTAAATATAAGAGGAGAACAACGACACAACACCGAAACGCAACACACACAGAAACGGACCAAGCATCAGACAAAATCCCACGAGAATAACACATATAACATCTAAACCAAATACATGAATTTGGGATAAACAAGTACCGTGCCACGTCTTATCTTAATATCTCAAAAATAATAAAAATGTAAAAAAAACCAAACGACACAACATTAAAATGCAACACACACAGAAACGAACAATAATATAACAAAAGCCATCTTCCTGACTTGGTATAGGACATTTTTAAAGGGGAATACAAATGGTGGGTTGAACCTGGTTTTGTGGCATGCCAAACCTCGCACTTTAATGACCAAGTTAAATATAACATTGAAAGTACAACATAATATTACAGGACTACAATACAAATAAATAGGAGAACATATTAGACAAAGAAACACATGATTAATAGATAACAAAAAGAATCAGGTTTAGAATTCAATACGTCAAACACGCGTCTCGTCAATACAAGACTCACCAGTGACGCCCAGATATAAAAGATCGAAAGTGAATAAAAGTAAAAAGTTGTACAGCACTGAAGATCAAAAGTTGAAAAATGTTGTGCCAAATACGGCGTAGCTTTTTCCCTCAAGCCTGAAGGAAAAAGTGTGAAAAACTTATTTGCCTGTGTGCCTACCTCCCTGGACAGACAGACAGACAGACAGATCTAATATCAAATGAATACGGCCTTATCATACTTTCATTTTTCGTCTCTACTGTCTCAGATTTTTTAGCTTGTGAAGTCAAATTTCCAATTGACCATTTTTCAAATAATTTTCAAATCCTTCATTTTGTTACCAATTCATGAATCCTTGGTAAAAAGAAAAGAACTTTATTATTTTACGCAGTTAGAAAAAAAAATAGTCCTGCAGTTAGCTTTCTTGGTCTGTGTGAAGTTATCAGTCATATTTGTTATTTAACTAAAATGATAACGAAAATTTAGTTGTATTTTCGTACTATCAATGACATCAATAATTCAACAGATTGCACATAAACTAAGATGCATACACTATACATAATCAAATGGTATAACACAGTTTCATATTATTCTAATATGAAAAGAGAGTAGTACATTAAATGCATGTCGGCAACGTACATTCAGTTGGGAGACATACATGTATTTTGCTATTGATTTCTTAATTACGTACAGTGGCAAATAGCTGTTGCATACTCAAATAGTTTGTGTTAACACCACACAAAAGTTTTGAGAAATCATATTATTTTTTTTTTATTTTGATCAAAAGAACATGTAAGATCATGAAATTGCGATCTGGGAATTTATTTATACTTTCGCTTTCTGTTTAACTTATTCCTATTTAAAAAACAGTCGCAATCATATAATGACGCAACCTCTTTGCTTACATATGAACCTAAATGTAGAAAATTCTACATGCGTGTGTATACGTATATAAAAATAATGCATTCTTGTTCGTCTAGGTCGTAAAATAAGTCCGTTATGTTTGTAATTGGATATGTATAGACTTTATCACGATTTATGCAACCCTAATGTCAAATTTCGAAAAGACTGTCTTTCCATATTATTTAAATTAACCCTTAACTCATTGTAGATTAATATTAGAACACCTTCTTCCAATCGTTCTTAAACGCCCTCTTGCTTATTATACAGTATATCCCATGCATAAATATGCATGTATATGTGTACACACACTGCACCAATTACCTAATAAATTGATAATTAAATATGATTTTTCATTTTTTTCATACAAATATAGAAATTTGTAACCCTATGCTTAGGTCACAAAAAACTATATAGATACCAAAAACTTACCTTTAGTTATCAGTATATAAATAATAAAATCGAACTGCCTGACTAAAATGGTCGTTTGTTTACCTATATATGTGTCACATTATTGAGGCTCTAAATGTGGGTTCTCTATGTATTAGTAAAATAATTTACGTACAACACCTTTTTTTTACTTTCGTTATCTATTTGAGATAATGAATTGATATGACATGTAGTGCATCGTATTATATAATCCGTCTCATGTTTTTATTTATACTCAAATTATAGCCTCATTATAGCACTGCAATGTATGTTTACTGCACACAAACAGACGCAACTAAATTGAATTTAAATCAGTCGTGACCTACAAATGTATATTTATATAAAGAGGAATGTGTGAACCTAAACTATTTACTTAGACACTTTTTGAAAGTATGATTTAAAAATAAAACACTTAAAATATTTCTTAAAAATAGAAACATATGATACGGCAGGGTCAAGTGCAAATTCATGACGTTGAGATTTCCGAAAAATCATTATAAGTATGAAAACGAAAACGAAATCATTAGCACTACATGATTGTTTTTATTAATAAAAAATCAGTGAATAATCTTATCGGTCATCGGTTATTGACCGTGAGATTATCTCAAATGAAGAATATCTCATTTATATCATTAAAGAGGGCGAGTCGTTAGGATATCAATTAAAAAAGAAAAAGACAATATATATGAGACACATATTTTGAGAACTGACACAAATGAGAATTATGCATGGGTCTTTCGTCACGGCGTCTTTTTATGAGATTGAATCAGAGTAATGTTCTCGTGTTTATCATATGAGCGTCGATTTTGACACACGGATTCCTGCATGGTCTTAATATCGATAGCAATAATGAAAATTTAGACAAATATAACGTGGACAAAAACAACATCGATAATTCATCTTGTGGCTATTTTTATTTTTCCGAAGGGTGTATGGCTGCAGATCGACTTTTAAAAAGTTGTTTCGTTCGGTATACTTGTAATAACACACGTAATGGCCGATTATGAGTTTTTGTTGTCCCTTTGATGCTTTATATTAACCTCTTTTTCGCCTCGAGCAATAGTTGAAATCTCAGTCATAACAAACTTGTTATTACCATCCATAACCAATCAAAAGTAGTACAGATGTATACTATAATAATAGGTTACAAGAGCGCAATTATTTGTTTACATTTTACTTACATGTACTGGGGTAAATATGATATCCGTAACTGCAGTTACGTATGTCAGTCATTTCAAAATAAAGTACAATTTCGGAATCTGAACTTTTAAAAAAAAAAAGTTAAAATAAATGCAAATTAATTTAAAAACCCAATAGCATATTGCTTTGTTAATATTTTTTCAAAATATGCAACCTTACCAACCACCTGAGAAAATTTTATTTTAAAATTGTGTGCCAGCTAGTGTTCAATTTTGTCCATCCTGTTACTTTTTTTAACTGATAGCAAAAGTTATAATAGAAAAGAAAATATCCAATGAAATGTGAGGTTCACACTTGCATAGCAGTGTTCATTTGAAATCACATTGACATTTATCATTTATGTAGATTTCCTAAAAAATCTGCAGATAGTCGGTACGTTAAGGAAAACCATCACTTTTCTTATTTTTCAAACGCTCTCAAAACAATATTGTGGAGACAGTGGCATTGAAAATTTACTATTATGTCCCTTTTCAATGATACAGTCTGGAAACTTAGTCCATTATAGATCAGTTATGTTGATTGTAAAAATTATTTTACACATTTTTTGGGGTAACAGGAACGAACAAAGGCAGTAACAGGGAGGACAAAGTGGTAACAGTAGAGACAAAACATAATTTATGTCACAAAAATCAATCACAAAAAAGTCGATTTTGAATTTCCTAGGGATACAAACGAGAGATATAAGTATTTAAACATTATACACCAACCATTTATACGTGTATCATCCCTGTCCGGGTCAAACAAACAAAACAAAACAAAAAACAAATGAAAAATTGGTATTGCTCTTGTGTTGTATGAAGTAAAATTTAGGTGCCGCAAGTCGTAAAAATCAGTACATAAGATGACATGCCTTACTGTGAACTACCGCTTTTAATATCAAGTTCAGCATGTTGGTTGTTATTTATATATATCATATACTCTTCCTGAATATGCCTTTAAGTGTCCACTGGAGGCTAACCAATCACCAGAACAACCATCCATGATAGTACCGTCTTAGAGCAGGTTGAAGATGTAGGTGTAAAAAGGAAAACTTATTTCATATGTTTAAAACTATAAAGACATGTAAAAGAACACAACAATACAACTAAACGAAAATTCAAATAATTTTTTTTTATTGTCTATGATTCTGATAAACTTGTATCTAGTTTCTGACTCAATTTAACACTGAAGGCTTGTCATTCTTGGATTTTTGGATCAACTCCACAAGGTTACGAAGAGCGTCTGATTTTGTTTGGATTCGGAATGATAGTCAATATTCTGGAAGTTGTAGCAGCTTTTGTCTCTCAATGATTTTGGCAAATAAAAGCACGGAGACGTCCAAAAGAATGAAGGGGGGGGGGGGGGGGGGGGGGTATATCATTATAAAAATGAATAATACACACAGATTTGCCCCTGGTGTGGGTATGTATTAATATAGTTGGAATGGCAAATAATTGCAAATATATCAATGACCTGCAACTTTAAGAATACAATAAATCAATGGGTAGAAATTCTTATACCAATTAACGGGTCGATCCATACGTACATGATATGCACCAGCTGTAGACTTAAACTTGTGTTCTAATCATCTCATTTGAGTAAGATAGTGGTAGCTGTGAAATATATATATGTGACGGAGAAGGGATTTTCACATTCTTATTTATGAATAGGGCAGGGGACTTCAAACCACAACCGGAGGTATAATATACTGACATTTATATGTTGTGCACCCCCCTTTTTTTGGGAATAAAAAACATTCATTTGTGTCATAAGTGTTGCTGTCGTCTCCCAAGGTCTGTATCTCTATTGCCTGTAACGAGAAAGTATCATGTCTCCAAGAAACCAGTACAAACGTTGGCAAAATGATGATAGTTTTACAACCCAAGCAGAACAAAACATCAGATCAAGGGAAAAAAATAAACTAAATGAGGCTCATTTACTATTTAAAGAAAACTGTTAAGTTCAAATCGCAAAGGGTAAAGAATTCAAAGAGTATAGAAAAGAAACAATGCATATTTTATATGACAAGCTTAAATAATAGCTGTACAGTAATATCGGCAGCTGAATTCTAAAGAATAAATGCACAATTAATAATTTTGTCCATCCTGTTACCAGTTAATCCAGCACTTGACTTGTTCTAGAAATACCTTAATACAAATGTTCATTTTAAGAATTAATATACCGTACGGTAATATATATGTGTAACAATTTATTTGCGATAAAGTAAGAGGCATATTGAGTTTTCTTACAAAGTATGTCTTTCCTGTTACCATTTTGTCCCTCCTGTTACCATTGTTTTTGTAACAGGGTGGAAAAAATAGTACATGACCTGGCTTGATTTTAAAATAGTCGCTCCCTTATAATTGATGTAGTGTTTTTATACTTCCGGCCCATGCCTAAGTTACGGTAACACACGTTTCATTAGTCTTATACAATTAAAAATTATCTATTTACTGGTAACATTAAAGACATTGTGAAAAGGTACGCATACATCAATACCTACCGATCTTTTGATTCTGATGACCAAAATCTTTCCCCATGAAAAATTTCAATATGTCGTTACGTCCTGTATCCACGCCGACGACGTCATCATAAAAAACCGCAGTTATTGAAGGGAGAAACTAGTTTTTAGTTTTATTCCGTAAACATGTAAATAGTAACAGGAAGGACAAATATTCATGAACAGACATTCCAGAGACTGTGGAATAACAGTTTTCATGATTTGAAATATGGAAAGTTATTTATTTTCAATTATGATGTTACTAAATGAAAAAAAACCATGCTGTTTACCTTTAAATGCAGTTTAATGTACAGATTATTTGAATAAAAATGTTATTTATGAAAAATGAACGCATGGAAATAGGCGAATTTTCATACTTCAACGAATATAAAAAAAAATATGAAACTTTTTGCACACTAATATTTACATGTACTATCTTGCACAATGTGTAAACTTTTATGTTAAATTGAAAAATTATGTCAAACTTACAAATTAATTAGACAATAGACAATAACCGAAAAATGTACATTTTTTTGAAATGACTGATGTATCCTAAGATGGCGGAGGATGTTTCTGGTCAATTTTATTTTTGTCAATTTTTTTTTTATAATAATGTGTTATTCTTGAGTTCGATATTTCATGTCTTTTTTACGTAAGACTAAATTTTAAACTGGAATACTGAGTGTTTTTTTTTCTCATAATTCAACCGCAAAATGTAGATTACAGCCATCTAAAATATTGTGATGTAAGGGGTAACTGAAATATTTTCTGATTAAGATCTGATTAAGAGCGGGCAAAATAGCGTATTTCTATAAAAATAGGCTATTTTACCGGCACTATAGCAATATAGTTAAATTGTTGTCAGAGCTGGAAAATAGAAAATATGTCACATACAATGTATATACTTAAAAAGTTTGCTAGCATTAGGTAAGTGGAAGCCAACTTATTTGTAAACACATATGCAATTCGATTCGAGTGACGTTTATTTCAAAAGCAAGTTTGATTTAAACTGTTTCTGTTTTAAAGCGATGTGATTGACTTTGTTATATTGCATAATGTTTTATCAAAATGTGTGATGCAGTGAGATTGTTTATAACATACAGCTGAGGCACTCCTCCAGGTGCGGGAGCTATTCGCTGCATTGAACCATTGGTAGTCTTAGGCTGTTGTCTGCTCTATTGTCGGGATGTTGTCTCTTTGGCACATTCCCCATTTTCATTCTCAATTTTATGTAAAAAATCTGAGATCTTATTCCGATGCAGACATTTACCATTAGGATGTCAGATTTTAGAAATAAGTTCAACTATATACTTGGGTATAATTAATTTTCATTGCAACAAATAGATGCTCAATATTTATTTTGTTTTTCACTTGTTATGAATGGCTATAGATAGTTATTTACACTTTGACTGATAAAATTAATATTTTTACAGGGTTATATATGTGTCGTACTTGACTTTAGGCCTATGTCGTCTGGACTTAAGCTGTCCTGGTAAAAACGAAGAATTCCAAAATAACTATATCTTATTACAATTGAGATCTCATGGCAACTTTTTACAATTTCAAATAAATGCATACAATATATTTCACAATATAAAAGTTCATCATACATAGACAATATTGTCGAGCTGTAATATATAAAATGTTTCTTGCTATAACGTAATACGCAAATATTTCTGTTCTGGAGATCAATCCTGCATCGGTACGATTTCAATATACATGAAACAACAAATATTTTCTTCATGTTCTGTTGCAAGATAATTTAAAACCAAAGCAACAACAAAGATTTCTCTAAACTTCGTTGATTATTGAATATAAACATATAACAGAATTATGCTTTACTACAAATAAATTATGCTTCGATTTCACAAATCTCTTGTATACAAATGCACATGGAATACTGAATATTTAAAAAATAAATAACATTAACGGAATTAATATTAACTGCATATTTTCACTTTAAAATATTTTATAAAAAAGAAAAATTGCCAAATCGGAAATATAGCATATGTCTTAAATATTGTAAGATGTTTTCTTCTGGTATTTCAGTAATTATTTTATTCTTTTACGTTGACAGTGCACATTTTCATAGTTTTAACAAGGAACCACCAAAATTCACTATACTGCTGGTGCCGTTAAGATAGTCATTTCTATTTAAATAGAAATATACTATGGTGCTGGCTTGAATTCAGATATTTTTAATCAGTGCCGACAAAACAGCCACTGTTTTTTTTTCTGCTTTGTAAAACATACAATATATTTTATTAGTGGTTTAATGGGGCACTTTTCACGGAATTGGCTCACACATTGACGGTATTTCCGTGATACAGATTTAATGACCGGAAGTATACGACGTAAATATAAGTACACTTGAAACCTAAACTTTTATTACATTAAGCTTTTTCCTTATATTGGTCCAATGATTCACAAGTATTCTATTTTTCATTTCCTTGAGTTATGGATTGTTTATCTATGTATCATTTTCAGCATAACATGTTAAAGTATGGAATGGATAATACTTCAAAGCATGTTTC
The DNA here is from genome assembly GCF_963676685.1 of Mytilus edulis. Lineage (NCBI taxonomy): Eukaryota > Metazoa > Mollusca > Bivalvia > Mytilida > Mytilidae > Mytilus > Mytilus edulis. Next base: position 50,242,534 of record NC_092351.1, on the reverse strand, counting down.
TTTTTATCACTACTGTACATGTTAGACGTCTACCTCCAGGAGTTTGTGAAAAACCACTGAGGTATGTTATACTTTTGTGTACATGACAGTTAAAGAATGACGTGTCTTCTAACTGATATGATATTGCATGGTTCGTAATAAAGTACAAATGAAATTTGAAATTTAGTACAATGAGACAATTTTTCGATAATTACCCTACGAAAGTCAAATTTGATTTTTTCAACGCACGAGGTCTTTTGTCCTTATTTTTAATTTTTTAATTAAATGCAATCTATTGACAAGCTTTAAGCAACATTATTTAAGACATATAGATATAAGAAGATGTGGTATGAGTAGCAATGCGACAACTCTCCATCCAAGTCACAATTTGTAAAAGTAAAGCATTACAGTAGGCCAAAGTACAGTCTTCAACACAGAGCCTCGGCTCACACCGAACAACAAGCTATAAAGGGTTTCAAAACGACTAGTGTGGACCATTCAAACGGGAAAACCAGTGGTCTAATACATATAAAAACAATAAACGAGAAACACTTTTGATCCAATTCACATTTACATTAATTTTACAGAAAGACTGCTTATAAAACATTATGATTAATATGTATTAAAATTTCTGTAGTTTTATTAAAGTCTCATCTCTCAACAAGTACACTTATTCTTTATACATTGTAGAAAAACACTAAAAAAAATATGAGAGCCATTCTATACAGAATTATAAGAGACTATTAAAATGCATGATATAATACACTAAACAAATTAAAACAATATTAAATAAAATACTATTTACAATATATAAAATTTCTATGCCTTTTTATAATTAAATGAGAAGTTGTTATCTAAAGTATTAAAATTTTCATTAAAAGTTTCAGCAATAAGGTTTCATTTGAATTTTCTCATTGTTCAAGGCCGATAGAATGAGTTCTCATTAGACTATGCAAGATGTCATAGATGATATAAAGTTATTGTGCTATGGTAATTTTGGTATTCTTGTCTTTAATTTTTGCTCAAATTCTTTGTCTATAGAGTGTCTTTATGCCGTTATTTTTCTTCTTTTTTTTGTTAATTGGATTTAGGCACCATGTTTGCTCTATACTTTGAATCCAATATTTTTGATATGTTTGCCTGTTGTGACTGTTTATGTTTCTTACATTTTGTTGTCAATTTATTGGACAAGAATATAAAGCTGACATTCAAATGGGAATTAGGAAAGATAAAAAAAAACAAGGTTTTAATTAACTCACCACTTTCTACATGAGGAAATGCTTTTAGTCTTTTACCAAGTCAGGAATATGACAGTTGTTTTTTTCATTTCATTGATGTGTTTGTGCTTTCGGTTTTGACCTCGATTTATTTATGAGGAATATTTGTGTTGAAATACTTGTTTACTGATAATATGACCCCGTTTCTCAGATAGCAGGAATATGAGCTCAGATGTGTTTTGCGTGTACATTTTTTTTATGAAATTAAGTTTCTATAAAAATTTACGACCGCATATTGCAAAATCATAAAGAAATTCCTTCTTTCCAGCAAAGGAATAAATATGTTTGTTAAGTGTCGTCCAAACGTGTTGCGTTCCGAATTTCTTGTTCATATTGTGTTCAGTCTACCTCGAATTGTTTGATTAAAATTGTAAATATGATATAAGTACAATGATGCAGTCACGTATACCATACTCATATAAAACAGAATTTTCATCATTTTATTCCTCCCTATGTCATAATGTATTAAACAGCATTTTCATCAATTTGTATAAGTCATGTTAAGGTTTTCTTGTATACGTGTATGTTTTGTCGATGTCGCCATGCATCTGTACTTTATACGCAAGTGAAGGGCAGAATATAAGTGTGTCCAAATCTATTGCTTTATTATTTAGGCTAAATAACATATTTATAAACTAATCAAAATCTATTTTAATTCAGAGTAGAACAGTTTAACAAGACTGTTTTAGTAAGGCGATGTTGCAACAGTTTCTACAAAATAAACGAAACATGTGTTGGTAAGGTCAAATGTTTAACAAAGGAGTAGGTTTAGTAAGACCCCTTTTTCGCCCTAACATATGGCAGTTTAACCAAATTGTTAAAATGTAAACTTTTAGCTATTTTTGGGGAAGTAAAATGCTTCTGCTACATATACATGTATATATGGGCTGTTTTTTTTTACATTATAATGCAAATATATCTGTCACTAGCATCATTAAGTCATTCTAAATTACTGAAATCTTTACAAATTTAGCATTTTAGCGAAATTTTAGACGGTTTCCGTCCGTCTTAAATGAAAGTGGCCGCATTTGTGTTCATTCTTAATATTGAAATGTAAGTGGTATTTGATGATAATACATAACATACATATATAAAGGTTTAGGATGAACACGGATGCGGCCACTTTTATTTTTTTTTGGGGGGGGGGGGGCATATTTGATAGACTTTCCATATTTGAGCTTCAATTGGACCGTTAATACTGACTATATCAGCTAAAATCTTTGAAATAAACTAATTGAATCAAATGAAACAGACACTTAAGTGTTTAAAAAGTGTCAAAAATCTTTCGTCATATGAATCTAAAATTTTAGGCCAAAATCGGCCCTTACCGGAGCTACTCCTTTCAACAAATATGTACTAGATTCATTTTATACTTTTGGTATTATATATAACTGTTGACGGTAGATGTTGCTCAATATTACTGTTATTATTTTTTTTAGTCCTTCGGGAGCTTTATTTGATTTCTTAAATAATTGCAAATTTTTGTTGAAGCAGTTAAAATCAGTAAACGACCATTCAAAAGTCTATGGCATATGTGTTTTGGGGCAATCATCATGGTACATTGTATATGTACCATCACTCTAGAAGGTTGATTCAAATCGTGTATACACCGAAACATGTTTTATATGATACCACCTTATTTAAAGGTGGCTGCTTCTGCCACCGTTGATAATAATTGTTCTAGAGAACATAAGGGCTTCTGTCCGTGACGCATTAAAATTTGACAAAATATTATCCGAATTTATTGCTCATAATGCCGTTTAAAGATTTTGACGAATTTATTGGATTATCTACACCTGTAGTATTACCTGTATCGTTCGCGATCAATTCAATTTTACAGCTACATGTTGATTCGTTACAACGTTTTCGTGTAAATATGGAAAACCTAGGCGACACTATTTGAACCCTGTGGTACTCGTGCATTTACTACAGCCACGGAAAATGTTACCCATTTATTACAACCCTCCCTTTTCTGTTAGATAAATTAAAAGGTTTACTGGTATAGACCAAAAAATCAAATAACGATTAGTACCGCTTTCTTAGTCTGAAGCTATACAGTCAGACGTTGGTTGACCGTTATGGATTATCCGTTTCACAATTGTCATAACTGTTATGTCCACTTTTCCCCAAGTGTTTCCTAAGAAATAAGATTTATCACTGCATGGGTTTAGTTTAAACATTTTGTATTGTCTAAACATACAATAGGATTGGATACAAGTTATAAAAACTTAAGATAATCATCTCCATATACATTTGTAAGTACAATATACAAAATTTCAAGATGACACCAATTTTATATTTCAGTACAATATGAAAAATATATACAATTTTATATTATGTTTAAACAGTATAACAGTTGGATGCGATTACATTTTAAGATACAGCAATATTAATCAAAGAATCTTTTTGTATGGCGTATATAACTATGTACATTTCTGAAAAGGATTGTGTTTTGTTCAACAGTAATTTCGTCTGTTTCAAATAAAATATGTTTTATGGATATATCAGCTAAGTGTTGAATGTTTTTAAAGAGCTGATTTCTAAAGTTTATGTAGAGTGGGCACTAACATGAACAACACAACGGATGCCACATGCTCTGCTTATACACCATCAGTATTGTTTGAGATCAGCCCCTAGTTTAAGCTATGGTTGTGTTGCTCAGACTATGTTTGCTATGTTTGCTGTGTTTTGTGTTCTGTTACAGTTAGTTTGTTTGTCAACTCATTACTTCACGTTACCGGTTTTTTTTCAGTTTAAGGATATTGTTTTAAAGCAAATTGCTAAAACAAGTCAACAAAAGTAACGATACACAAGATTGAACTCCAATTTATCATAAAATATCATAAAAATGAAATTTGTATTAAAATATCCAATGAAAAACATTCAATTGCAAAGCAAATGCACATGAATAAAAGAATCTGACCAAATTGAAAATAGAAAAAATACCGTGTTATTAAGCATATTAATGAGTCAACTTTATTTTGCTGGAAATGATGTCAAAAGTCGGCACTTAATTTCGAAAATAAGAATTCAGATATTTGCAAAGCCATTAATTTTTTTAACCAGACCATGTTTATGTTTGAAGCTTTAAGTTCTAATGCCGATTTTTGATTTTGTTTGGTGAAAATACGTTTTTTGAAATAACAAATCTTCCAAAAAAAAATTCGCGTAGTTGCCTTAAATCAATGATTTTTTTAAAGGAAACACTGTAAATATTACCTTAATTGGGTATTATTTGCCTTAATTCAGTGTATCCAATTTTATTATGCATGTACAGAATATGGGAAAAAAAAACAGTGCCGTGTATCGTTTCTTGACTAGTATATACATTTGTAAGAGGACAGTTTATGCTCTATTTTCTGAATGTGACGAAGCAAACTGTTGAAGAA